>NC_043717.1:110693816-110743198 GCF_006229205.1 Suricata suricatta
TCTACAATAGCCAAATCGTGGAAAGAGACTAAATGTCCATCACCTGATGAGTGGATCAAGAAGATGTGGTATATATATATATACAATGGAGTATTATATGGCAATGAGGAAGAATGATATATGTCCATTTGTAGGAAAGTGGATGGACCTCGAGGGTGTCATGCTAAGCGAAATAAGTCAGGCAGAGAAGGACAGATACCATATGTTTGCACTCATAGGTGTAACAGGAGAGACCTGGCAGGGGACCATGGGGAGAGGAAGGGGGAAAGAGAGCGGGGAAGAGTGAGGGACACAGATCAAGGGAGACTACTGAATACTGAAAATGAACCATGGACTGAAGGGGGAGGAGGAGGGAGGGAGGGGGGTGATGGTCATGGTGGGGGGCACTTGTGCAGAGAGGCACTGGGTGTTATATGGAAACCAATTTGACAATAAACTATTATTTTAAAAAAGGTTAAATGTTAAGAAATTAAACTGTAAAATAAAGTTGAAGAAAGTGTAAGTGATTTTAAGAAAAAAAATCTTTGTATAGAAAGAATTTTTATTTATTTATTTTAATGTCTGTTTGTCTTTGAAAGTGAGAGACAGAATGCGAGCAGGGGAGAGGCAGAGAGAGGTAGAGACACAAAATCTGAAGCAGGCTCCAGGCTCTGAGCTGATAGCACAGAGCCCGACGTGGGGCTCGAACTCACAAACCATGAGATCATGACGTAAGCTGAGTTGGATGCTTAACCGACTGAGCCACCCAGGCGCCCCAAGGGAAGGCTTTTTATTAAAAGCTATGAAAGTGTCATAAAGGAAAGATTTATGGGTTACTGCCTAAAGGTTGAAACCTGCTTTATTTCAAAAACTACTATATATAAAAGACAAAAAAACTTGGAAAATATATAACATATAAGGTAATATAAATTGATAAGAAAAGCACTTTTTCCAAAAATGTCAAATGAACAAAGGACATTAACAGAAAACTCATTAGAGAAAGTCCTAAAATGTTCCCGCATATTGCACTTCTGGAATTTTGTCCTGGGAAAGGGTTGTGATTACAGCATTACTGAACTATTGAAAAAATTATCAAACTATTTAAAAGGTTGTTCAAAGTATATGGCTAAGTAAACCAGAAATTCACATAATAGACTATTATGCCATCATTAAAGTATTTAGAAAGTCCTTTTAATGGCATGAGAAATATTTATCACATGATATTTAGTCAAGAGGTAGAATTATACATTGTATAATTCTGAACACATAAAGAGAAGCATACATAAAACAAAGATAACATACACCAAAATGGTAATAACGGGATTATTTTTCAACATCATTTTCTATACTTTAAAATTTTTCTTTTTTATGTTTTTTTTTTTTGTGTGAGAGAGAGAGAGAGAGACAGCACGAGCAGGGGAGGGTCAGAGAGAGAGACACACACAGAATCTGAAGCAGGCTCCAGGCTCTGAGCTGGCTGTCAGCACAGAGTCTGATGCAGGGCTCAAACCCACAAACTCACAAGGATCTCACAAGATCTTGACCTGACCCAAAGCCAGACGCTTAACTGACTGAGCCACCCAGGTGCCCCTATACTTTAAAATTTTTCAAAAGTGAGAACACATTTTTAAAAAATGTTTTTATGCATTTTTGAGGGACAGCATGAGCGGGAGAGGGACAGTGAGGGGGACAAAGGATCTAAAGCAGGTTCTATGCTGTCAGCAGCAAGCCTGATGTGGGGTTTGAACTCACAAACTATGAGATCATGACCTGAGCTGAAGTCGACCATTCAGCTGAGCCACCAGGTGCCAAGAATACATTAATTTTTAATTTTTAATTTTTTTAAGTTTATTTATTTTGAGACAGAGACGGTTCAAGTGGGGGAGGGGCAGAGTGAAGGAGAGAGAGAGAGCAAATCCCTAAGTTTCGTGCTATCAGTGCAGAGCCCGACGTGGGGCTCAAACTCACAAAACTGTGAGATCATGACCTGAGCCAAAACCAAGAGTTGGATGCTCAACCGACTGAGCCATCTAGGCGCCCCTACATTATTTTTTTTATTTTATTTATTTTGAGAGACAGAAAGAGAGCATGAACAGGGGAGGGGCAGAGAGAGACGGAGGGACAGAGAATGCCAAGCAGCTCCGCACTATCAGCACGGAGCCTGATGCAGGCTTGAACTCACAAACAGTGAGATCATGACCTGAGCTGAAATCAAGGGTCAGACGTTTAACCGACTAAGCTACCCAGGCGCCCTAAGAATGCATTCCTTTTATAGTCAAGAACTATATATATATATTTTTTTTTTCCTTATAATTCCATTGTCCTCAACTCACCATGATATTGTCTTCAACTTCCGCTCTTATGTATGGTCCCAAGAGTCCCAGGTGCTCATTCAATTCTCCACGGTATAAGGGCTGAGTGAAGGATCCATCAGTAAATTCCTGGAAAACCACCTTCTTGAACTGAGGGACGTCCCCATCTGGAGCCCTGGGTGCGGAAGCAGAAAAAAAGCAATGTCTTCATGGACCAGGTGGGCAGAAAAAGCTCACATTCTTGCCCTCCCTATATTTGATATGTATTGAGTAGAACTGATGATGAACTGGACGTCTAATGGAGCAGAGAGAGGAGAACGAAGGATTAAAGATAACTTCCAGGCTTCTGACTTGGGAAAACGGATGGTGAGGCGATTCACTGAGATGGGGAACCCTGGAGGACGAGGCGGTTGGAGTATACAGTTTTGAACACATGGACATCTGTGTAAATTCAATTGGGAAATGCATAGCGGCCGAGGGCTCACAAGAGCTCTAGAACATCATCCATATTCAGACAGTATCCAAATGAGGGGAGCGGCTTATCAAAGCCGACAGTCAATTTTGTTATGTCTCATCTTACTGGATGACTAAGCAACATTTTGCACAGTTAACCACTCCATCTTCCTGACATACTGTCCCTCCAGACTTCACTAGGATGTAAGTTCTATGAAAGCAGGCTTTTGTCTGTTTTGTCCTCAGCTGTATTCCCAGTAGCTGGAACAAGTGTCCGGCCCATAGGAGAGGGTCAAAAAATATTTGTTGAATGTTAAACATATGTAGGGCTTATAAACATATTCCAAATTTTTAAATGTTTATTCATTTTTGAGAGAGAGAGAGAGAGAGAGAGTCAACGTGAGAGGGGGAGGGACAGAGAGAGGGAGACAGAATCTGAAGCAGCTCCAGGCTCTGAACTGTCAGCACACAACCCGACGCAGGGCTCGAACCCACCAACCAAGAGATGTGACCGAAGCTGAAGTTGGACACTTAACAGACTGAGCAACCCAGGTGCCCCCACACCCCTACCCCCACCCCAGACTTTTGGTTGAGGAATTATAAAGTCTCTGTTCCCTCAGCCCGTAAGATACTTCAGCAAACCCAAGAAAGAAAACTGCAACTAGGTGGTCCTCTCGCACCTTCAATTTTAGTTCATCCAATTCTTATTGTTCCCCAGATCGCCAAAGAGTTTAAAAACATGGGTTCTTGGAATGTATCTAGCTATTGTAGTTGTTGCAGCAAGAGTGTTGGTGCGCCGTGGCCCCCGCTCTCTCCAGAAGCAGAGTCCTACTAGCTTTCTTTTGCTTCAGATTTGCATGGCATGCCATTTCCCATCCCTTTCCTTTCAGCCTTTCAT
Source organism: Suricata suricatta (assembly GCF_006229205.1). Taxonomy (NCBI): domain Eukaryota; kingdom Metazoa; phylum Chordata; class Mammalia; order Carnivora; family Herpestidae; genus Suricata; species Suricata suricatta. The sequence continues at coordinate 110,697,459 of NC_043717.1, forward strand.
ACTTCTGTGCTCTAGCTCTGTAGCTTGGAAACAGCATCTACTTGTGTTTTGTATTGTTAAGCAAAAGCCCAAATTGGAGTCCTTTGTCCCCAAGGATAGCAAACCAAGATTCACAGTCTCAATCTATCCCAGGAATGTGACGTTTTGACAGTCAATCCGAAATGTCACATCAGCATTAGTGAGGTCATCTGCATGATCAAAATCCTGCTGTCACCAAGTCTGTTAGAAAACAACATTCAACCAAGTCAGTCAGTTTATGAAGTTTATGATGGCACCATTCCAGAACAGGAAAGTGGGCCACCCTGTGAACCCTTCGAGTTCATGGTCTTCCTGCTTCCCGGGATTGCTGGTGAGCTCCCTGGTTGAGTTTCTGCGTTCAAGCTCCAAGTGTAACTAGCTTTTCAGTGCTAGGTTAACGGGCCAGTCCTGAGTGACAGGAGACTCTGGCAAAGAGCTGTCCTCAGCCCTTGGTTCAGTCCCCAGTTCTGTGTTGGAGTCCCTTCCCTGTTTCTAGTCTGCAGTCATTATCGACTGGGCTTTGCTGGTTTAGTGCTTTCCTGAGTTCTATTCTGCCACCTCCATCAGTGGAGTCTGCCGGTTTAGTCCACGCTGGGACTTGCTGGATGTGCATGCAGGGACCACTGTGGGCCAGTCTGCAGTAACATCGTATAAGTACTGCGCACTAATCGATTGCGCCACTAGAGCTCCTGCAGTAACATCGAAACCGGTCTTTGGTTCTGTCCCTGGACTCCACACTGGGAAGTCCTGATGGTTTAGTTTGCAATTATTGCCCAGATTCCATGCCGGGAGCTGCTGGTTGCTGCTGCAATTCTCTAGTGGTTGGGAATCAGTCTGTGGCCTCCATTCTTTTAGGCCTGCTCAGCTAATCGTGCTCCTGGCTCCTAGTTTGATGGTTATTGCTGGTGTCCACAGTTCCGTTCTTTCAGTTACTGTTGGTTTCTATCACTGTGCACAGGAAGTAAAGGCTGTGGCAAAAAGAGGGTCTCAGAAGCCAAAGAGCTTAGACATTAGCTTGGCTCTGAGGAACTCAAAGAGCTGGCTAAATAATGGAGTATTACCCAGCAATCAAAAAGAATGGAATCTTGCCATTTGCAGCAACATGGATGGAACTAGCGGGTATTATGCTAAGTGAAATTAGTCAGCCAGAGAAAGACACATATCATATGACTTCACGCATATGTGGAATTTCACAAACAAAACAGATGAACATTGGGAAGGGAAGGAAAAAGAAGATAAAAACAGAGAGGGAGGCAAACCATAAGAGACTCTTAAAAACAGACAACAAACTGAGGGTTGCTGGGAGGAGGTGGGGGGTGATGGGCTAAATGGGTGATAGGTATTGAGGAGGGCTCTTGTTGGGATGAGCACTGGGTGTTATATGTAAGTGATGAATCACTAAATTCTACTTCTGAAGCCAAAACTATACTGTATGTTAAGTAACTTGAAATTAAATAAAGAAAACAAAAAAAATAGACAAGATCATTTAAAAAGTGCATTTAAGGGGCGCCTGGGTGGGTCAGTCGCCCAGGTCATGATCTCAGGGTCGTGAGATTGAGCTCCGTGTCCAGCACTTTATGAATCCCCGCGTCAGGCTTCACCCTGAGCATGGAGTCTGCTTAAGATTCTCTCTGTCTCTCTCTCAAATAAAAAAAGTGCACCTAAAAGCAAGGGCTCCCAAATCAAAGGAACAAAATGGGATTCGTATGTTAATTGCATGTGAAAACCCCCAAAAGGTTTCTCGAGCCCCGCGTCGGGCCCTGTGCTGACAGCTGGGAGCCCGGAGCCGCTTCAGATTCTGTGTCTCCCTCTCTCCCTGCCCCTGCCCCGCTTGGGCTCTGTCTCTCAAAAAATAAAACATTAAAAAAAAAGAAAGCCTCGAAAAGACTTCAAAGTTACAAAATAGCTTCGTTGAAAGAATCAGTACAAAATTAACAAAAGCTACAACCCAACTCTTTGGGGAATTGGAGACAACTGTCTTGCAAATATCTGCCAGGTAAAAGGTTTGGTTCTAGAAAGTTCACCTGTCCTTTTCAACAATCCTCGAAACCTCTGCTGGCTCCTCTCTAAATGCTTGAAAAGGTCTGTACCCTGGCAACCGCAGTGTCCTATACTCAGTCTGTGCCTTTGTGAGGTAAATTTTCTATCTCCACCTTCTCCAGGAAAGAATTACAGTGAGAGAGGGAGGTATTTGGAAATTAAGCCTAAATGTTCTAGTGGTATTAGTAAAAAGAAAAGCTGTAAGATCTTTGTGTTTGTGTGTCCATTTATCTATATACATGTTGTAAATGTGTCACGCTTTTCAACATCTGGATGGTATTGCTAAAATTAATTGGTAAAAGAGCTCTACTTATTTGGCGTGAAGGCAAGCACTTATAAGGACTGGGCATTCTGAAACAGTAAAAAGTATAGACACTAGCCCAAATGTTTTTCAAGTTCATATGCTCTGGGATAATCTGCAGTCAGGTTGTTTCCATTAAAGAGTATTGTATTTCTGACCCTCCCTTGATTGCGCTGTCTCTATCTCTCAAAAAAAAAATTAAAAAAAAAAGAGTATTGGTTTTTTGTGGCACTTGGGTGGTTCAATAGGTTAGGCGTCCGACTTCGGCTCAGGTCGTGATCTCATGGTTTGTGAGTTCGAGCCCCACGTCGGGCTCTGTGCTGACGGCTCAGAGCCTGGAGCCTGCTTCAGATTCTGTGTCTCCCTCTCTGTCTGTCCCTCCCCTGCTTGCATGCTCTCTTTCTCTCAAAAATAAATAAATGTAAAAAATTTTTGTAACTATTGTTTTTTTCTAACTAATAACTTAAAACTGCGACACACAGAAAAACACAAAACATTCTCTTCTTCGGAGGGATTTACGGCACATTGTTGTCGTTTACCATTAAACTTAAACATCCAATTGGGGTAGTTCTGAGAGTGTCCTCCCACCACTAAGACTGAGGTGGCGGGTATTCGGTAGGCATTATATTCACTTCACTTTTCCGGCAGACTGGGTGACCTTGTGAGCCACAGACACGACACCCACAGCAACTGCCTGTCTCATGTTGGGAAGAGCAAACCGGCCAAGAGGAGGGGAGCCGGAGAGGCTCGATACACACTTGGGCTCGGCAGGAACTATAGCACGAATGGGAGCCTCACCAAGTTTCAAGAGTTTGAGGCCATCTTCCAGCTTCTTTCCAGAACAGTGATCAATCTTCTTCAGGTCAGCAAACCTGCCAACAATGTAAGCTGTTTGACAATCTGGCTTAGATGGTTCAGAATAATCATCTGAGCTGGAAATCCAGCTACTTCAACGATCTCAGTGGGTCATTTTTGCTGTCACTAGCCACGGGCCTGTGATCGTGTTTCTGAAGAATTCTCTTTGTTCTGGGGCATCAGCGATCATCATATAATACTTGGGAGTCTCCGATTTCCAAGGAGAGATAGCAATAATGATACCACACTCGCTTTGGGCCTCCATCTGTCCGAGACCCAGTCATACGTGAAAGGCCTCTATTCCCATCTCAGGAGCCTCCTTCTCAAATTTTCAACGGGTTTTTTCTTGATCTCACCACATTTGTAGATCAGATGGCTAGGAGTGGGAGATCTGCCCAAAATTACGCATCCAGCGATGACAGTGTTGGCATGAGTTTTTCCTTTCCAATTTCAGCTTAGATTTAGGGGTGCTTTTCATGACACCTGTGTTTTGGTGCCAAACCCATTGGGAAGAAAGCAATTATATCTTAGACCTCATAAGATGTTTTTACCATTCTTGATACAAACAATATTTATACTTATCCATAATTTACCTTTTACTTTTTTAAGTCCTTCTTGTCTTTTACTTATTGTATTGTCACTTTCCTATCGTCTCAAGTACATCATTAGAATATTTTTTACTGGGTTTTTGCTGGTGGTGAGATTTCTCTCTTTCTGTTTGTCTGAAAATGTCCCATTTTGCCTTGAATTCTGAATCATATTTTTGATGAGTATAGAATTCTAGGTTGGCAGTTATTGTCTTTCAATGCCTTTTAGACATCAGTTCCCTGTCTTCTATGTTTAATTAGCACTGTTGAAGTCACCTTTCTGTATCTCATTTGAATGTATGCTGTATTTTTTCTTTGACTTCTTTAAAAAATGTTTATTTAGTTATTTTGAGAGTGTGTGTGTGTGTGCATGCACACAAGTAGGGGAGGGACAGAAAGAAAGGGAGACAGAGAATCCCGAGCAAGGTCTGCACTTTGAGCACAGAACCCAACATAGGGCTCAAACCCACAAACTGAAAGATCATGCATGATGTGAGCTGAAATCCAGAGTTGGACATTCAACTGACTAAGCCATCCAGGTGCCCCTCTTTGGCTGCTTTTAAGACTTTTGGATTTTATGAAGTTTCACTCTGATGAAACGTCCCTAGGTCTTGTTTTTTTTTTTTTTTTATTCATCCTGTTTGGGATTTGTTGAGCTCCCTGAATCTGTGCATTCATGAATTTTTTTCAATTTTGGAAAATATCCAGCCATTACCTCTTCAATTATTGCTTCTCCTCTAATCACTCCTTCCTTTCCTTCTGCAATTTCATTTAAAAAAAATAGGCAAATCCTGTGGATTGGGTGGGTCAGTCAGTTAAGCATCCAACTTCAGCTCAGGTCATGATCTCACGGTTTGTGAATTTGAACCTTGCATCAGGATCTGTGCTGACAGCTCAGAGCATGGAGCCTGCTTCAGATTCTGTGTCTCTCTGTCTGTCACTCCCTCACTCACACTCTGTCTCTCTCTTTCTCAAAAAAAAAATGAATAAACCTTACAAAATTAAAAAAAATAGGTAAATCCTTCACATTCTATCCTTTGCATCTCCTTTATCTGTTGCTGTATCACAAACTACATCAAAACTTTAGTGGCTTAAAGCAGCAACCATTTTATTATACTTTTCAATTCTGTTAAGTGAGAATTGCAGCAGTGCTTGGCTAGGTAATAATTTTGCTCCTCATGGTATCATATGCAGTCACTCAGTGGTATTCAGCTGGCATCAGGGCTTATCTGGATGGTGTAAAATGGCTTTATTCACATGTCTGATGCCTTGGTGGAGAATAATGGAAATCTAGACTTGCCAGGACTCTTGACCCAAAGGCCTACATGTGACCTTTCTAGCATGAGAGCACCAGGATAATCAGATTTCATACGTCGTGGCTGGCTTCTTTCAGAGAGAGCCTCCCAGGAGAATGAGATGCGAGGTATGTGGTATTTTCCGCACCAGCATCACTTCTGCCACATCTATAGGTAACAAAGTTCTGTTATATTCTGTCGGTCACAAATGAGTCCTAATGCCAGCCCAGGTCAAGAGGAGGGGTATTAGATTAGTCTGCAAGCACTGTCAATCCAAGACTTGGCATAAAGTGTGATCAAGAATAGAGATTTCATGGACAACACAGATGACAGAAAACCGGGCTGCAAGCCAATGAAGTGAGTTAACTGGTTTACTGTTACCTTGAGGATATAGATCTTTGGGGACCCAGCTTAAAGTGGGCACGGATTACATCCACTTTTACTCTCTTGAAAATCCCATCGAGTCTTATTTGAATGCCTTCAATACGCTGATGGCTCCCAAACTTATTTATCTTTAGCACAGAGTTCTTCCTTGGATTCCAGACTCATGTATCCAACTGGCTACTCAACATTTCAATTTGGGTGTCTAGTGGGCATCTCAAACTAAACATGTTAAAGACAGACCCTTGAGTGTTCCCTCAAATAAATCTGTTCTCCCCCAAGCCTTCCATATCATCATTGTCCACCTAGTTGATTAGGAAAAAACTAAAACTTTTCTCTGAGTCCTTCTTCCTATTCCCCCCATACTCAGTCTAACAGCAAGTCCTGTTGGCTTATCTTCAAATTATACTCATATTTTTCCATTTCTTTTGATTTCCTCTACCACTATTTTAGTCTAAATAATCTGTCCTCTCTTCTCTGGACACCTGCAGTAGCCTCCTGGTTGGTTTCCCTGCCTCTGTTTTTGCTCATTGATCTTGTGTTACCATTCAGTTGGTATTCTCTGGAGTTCAGACATACATGAGAGCCTGCTCTTGCCTCCCTACTCCATCATTTACTAATGCACTCAACAGATTTTTTAAGCGTCTATCACATGCCAGGCACTGTATACGTTTCTGGGGATATAGCACTGAACAACACCTTCAAAATCTGTGCTCTCAATGAACTTAGTTTCTAGTTGGGGAAAATAGACTACCGACAAGTAAATGTATACGACTTCAGGTGCCAGTAAGTGCTGAAAAAATGTGGTAGGAGCTGTATGTGTACACAGTGTTCAGGGAAAGCCTCACTGATAAACTAAATTTGAGCAGCTACTGGAAAGAAGTGAGAGGATGAACATTAGGATATCAGAAGAAGATAATTCCAAGCAGAGAACACACAGTGCAAAGGCCTAGAGAAAGGTATCTATTTGTTCCATCTGAGGAAGAACAATGAGGCCAATGTGGTTAGAATAGAATGAGCAGGAAACAATGCTAGGATATGAGAGCAGAGAGGTTTCCGAGGGTCAAATCTCAGAAACTTGAAGGCCACGGTGGAGGCTGTGAAATTTATCAAGAGTAGAAAGGAAACCCACTGGGAGAGTTGGAGCAGAGAACAATAATCAGAATTACACTTTGAAAATTTACGTTAGCTGCTGGGTTGGGAAAAGACTGTATAAGGGCCAGGCTGGAAGCTGAAAGTCCAGGTAAGAGGCTATTAATAATAATTTGGGTGAGAGTTGAGAATGCTTTAGACTGGAATGGTAGCCATTGACGTGGATACCAGTAGCTGGATACTTTTCCACCTGTTCTTTCATTAAGCCCTTCAAAAAGTCTTTTTAATCTCCATTATTCCATAAAAATACATTTTCAATGTCACCGTTGATGTTTACTCTCAGTCCTCATCTTAGTTGAACTCTCAGTAGTATTTGATAGTTGATTACTCCATCCTTGTTTTTAAGTTTCATTTATTTTGAGAGAGACAGAGAGTAGGGGGAGGGGAGAGAGAGAATCCCAAGCAGGCTCTGGGCTGTCAGCACAAAGCCTGGTGTGGGGCTTGAACTCACAAACTGTGAGATCATGATCTGAGCTGAAGTTGGACGCTTAACTGACAGCCACCCAGGAACTCTGATTACTCTCATCCAGTCTGACACCAATTTTCTTTTCTTTTCTTTCTTTTTTTTTTTTTTACTAAACTTCCTTTTAGTTACTCAGACCCTAAACACTGAAGTTATTCCTAACTCATCTTTTTCTCTCACAACCACATCTTTCCTCTCTAATCCATCAAAGAATACCACTGATTATAATTTCAAAATATAACCAGAATTTGATTATGAACTGAGAATTGGATACGATGAAAATACACTGTAATTGAAAGTTGGAGGTGGTTGACTAGGAAACTGGAGAGGCCGCCCTTACGGGCACCGCCTATGTATTGCCATAAGCATGAAGACAGCATATGGTTACAGATGTCAGTAAATGTGTCGGAAGTTGGGAGGTTCATTGCACAGGCATTGGCTATGAGTGAGAAGGGCTGTTGGAGAATGGGTAAAAGGGGTTGGAGATTTAAGGCAAAAGAAAATGTAGGATACGGGGCCAGGACAGTGGGAAAGTGAGTAGACTAGGGAAATATTCTATAGTTGCTATGCAGCAATAAGGGCCCACTTGAGGTAGACAGTGAGGTCAGAAGGTAACAATGAGTAATGAAGAGGGCGCCTAACCTTCCTCTAGGACCTATGTTATCTGACCACTGCTCATCTTTACTACCTCAACTCCCGTGACCACCCCCGCCCCAGTTCTTCACTCTAGTTCAGTTGTACTGGTCTGTTCTTGTTCCGTTCTCAGAGCCTTGGCATTTCTTGTTCCTTCTGCCTGGAAACAACTGTCAGAGCTCCATCAGGCACCCTTTTCTCATCATTTAGGTCTCAATTCCACAGACGATTTCTTGGACCAACACAGCTAATGTAACACCATCAGTCACTCGCTATCATATTAGATTCTATCTCCTGAACAGCACCATCAAGATTCTCCTACTTATTTTTCTGCTAATTTATTACCACTTGCTCCCTGCAATAGAATGTAAGCTCCTATTTTGCTGCATCCCAATGTATATAAGAATGTCTGGCATATAGTAAGTGCTCAATAAATACTTGTTGACTGATTGACTCTCCATAAGACTCTCCTTATCTTCCAAATTTCTCTGTGCTTTCTCTTCCCTGCCCAACCTCCCTCTGCTTCCCTAACAATCAAATTCCCCCACTTTGCTCCCTGGATTCCCGGTACCATGGAAAACAACGTTCCCTGCATCCTCAATGTCATTACCACACACTTTACTTCTTCCTCCTGCCTCTCTCAGAACTTTTTCACAAGATTAACATCACTCCTGCAGTTTACAAGGTTGATAGGTGAGGCTGACATTCTTCTTGCTCCCCAGTGATGCTTTTTGACCCTGACCCATTTACCCTTTTGTAACTCTCATTATTGATGTCATCATCTAACCTCCTATTTACTCCTCATCTCCATCTAGACTTTGCTTCTTGGATCTCAGGTTTCCTCTATAAAACAATCTTTGGAGACTTATTCTAGCAGATTAGCTGCTTTTTGTATTGTTTCAGCACCTGGTAAAGTCAAACGCGGCAATAGCAGGACAGACGAATAATGAATGTACCCATACCTGTTTCTTAGTGCATGGGGAGATGTATTCATCCCATAATCCCAGAGACGCTCCACTGCAGCAATGAAATAGTGTCGTGTTCTCTTCTGAAAGCTCCGGAGGCCCGGATTTTCATCTTCACCATAGATGTCAAAATCTTCTCTCTTCATTTCAGTTGAGAACATGTCATCATACTCAGTTTTGTCTTCCTCTGGCTGAAGAGTAGTAAGGGGTATTTCCCTTGGGTGGCGTTTTGAGACTGGTGGGTTCTCTGTGCACAATCTTCCAGTCTCTCCTTGCTTTGCCCCAGTGGCTTCTCTTTGGAGTTTACCTTGTCCTTCACTTACTGCTGCTACTGAATGACTGTTTTCACAAGGGCCCAGGGGCACAATGGTGTCTTTGCTCTTAAAAGCAATGTTTTTCTGTGACTTTTTTTGGGATATCCACTCTTCTCCTGGTATCTGGGTAGCATTATTGTTATCCCAAGCAAGGGGACCCAGCAGCTTGGAGGGAATCCTTTCAAAGCTCTCTGTTGTCCATTTCAGAAAGGGCACTTTTCCAGGTCCATTTATTTTCTTTAACTTAACAGCTCCCTGTGTTTTCTGAAAGAAGATCTTCCCCATGAGATCCAGGTGGCCAGAAGAATCATTGCTAGTTTTTGTAGGGAGAGAGTCTTCTTGATGAACATGAGCTTTCAGGAGTGACTCAACTTGGACAGATGCTTCAGACAAGACTGGTTGCAGAAGAGCGTTTTCACGTTTCTTGTACATGAGTTGGTTTGTGGCACTTTTCCCTAGGGAGCTGAACTTTCTTTCACCTCCAGTCATTTCTGAGGTTAGGAAGGCTACAGAAAGGTTCTTTCTCTTGGCTCCTTGTGTAAAATGACTGTGTTTTTGCACCCCAGAACTCCTCTCCCCGAAGGCATGACTGTAGGCTGATACTAGAAGATAAGAAGATTTGTCTTGGGAAGGGATCTTGGTGGGATCTGTATGGCTAGTTGATGGAAATGCTGATTCCTCTGCAATGGGTAATGAAGACTCGTTTATTTGAATGGTGCCCTGATTCCCCATAGAACAATCTGATAGGACAGACTGAGTGGCAGTACCTTTATCTTTCTGGTTGTCTTCTATTTGTGTGAGGGCGCCATGCGTCACATAGTTCATGTTTTTGGATGACTTGGTTGAGATGTCATTCAAAATTACCCCCCTTGCAAACTTTGTTCCTTCTAGTGAGAGTCTGGATTGTTTCAAGGCCCGCTTACCACGCTGAGTGAGAATATTATGCTGACTTTGATTAGGAGACATCTGCAGAGTGCTTGAAAACCTCTCTGCCATTCCCTTTGTTTGATTTCCCAAGTTTTCTTCCTCCCTTATTTCGGAGAAATGGACCATGTGAATCCCTGCTCTATGTGCTGAATCATGTAATGACCTGGTGTCTTGACGTATTGGAGTATATGACCCCTCATCTAAACCTTCCACATTTTGCTTCATGCTTAGTAAGAAAAGGTTCTTCAGGGAATTCTTAGTGTCAGTCACCGTATATCCCTGAGGCAAAACCACATTCTCTTGGGTTAGTTTCTCCTTTCTTTCTATCTCTTCCTGAGATTTTTCTTCTTGATTGTAGGTATCATTTTCTTGGACATTAGCCAAGTTAGGAAAAAATACGCTCTTGCTGTTTGGAAAACTCATCTCTTTGAGTTCTGTGTCCTTTGTAAATTCATCCTTTCCTACTACCACCTTCTTCTCTGACAAAAAATTCTGATCTTTCACAGAGTTTTCTGACCCTAAAGATGTTAATTGCATGGGACCGGGCCTTTGCCCAGAGCTTAGGGAATTCTCACCATGGGCCCTTTTTATCCACTTTGCTGAATCTGGAGCGAACAGTTTCTTGAAGAATGAGCGATCTGGATTTTCTGCACCTAGTGGCATGGGGCCCTCTTTGTTTTGGAGGACCCCTTCCACATTTTTTGATGCAGTAGTTTTATTTGACACATGATTTAGCCCCAAAGCTGTAATATTTCTGTCCATAAATGTTTCATTGTGAATCAAAGAAGTCACTTCTTGAAACTCAGCATTATCTTGTAATACAGTATCTTGCCAGATTGATGTACTGTTCTCAGTTAATAATGTTGGGACATCAACATGAGCCTCGCTATTAGTTGTTAAGTTAATTGGTGCCTTGTTTGTCTTTATCAAAGAGATATTAACTTTGAATAAAGCATTATCTTTGATTAATGAAGCAGGTCCACGAACTCTGTCTTCTTTAAATAACCCATTACTCTCCACTGGCAACACATTTTCTCCCAGTGAACTTTCTTGACTATTCACTAAAGCTGCTTCCAACAACTTGGAATCATGATCTTCTTCACTCAAGCCCAAAGGTATGCCGGACTGAATAGAGTGAGATGAATTTTTGCCAAATACAATGGTACCTAAATGACTATTAAACTGAACTGACATATTTGGGGGTCCTAAGGAACCTGTCTTTTCAGTACCTGCTGCCAACTTGCCTGATGGAATTGTTGGTGAAGCCATTAGGTTGTCTGATGAACTAGAAATTTTTAAATCAAGGTTCTTCAACTCTGCTGTTACAGTCGTCACCAAATCCTCATTTAATCTTAATTTTAGTTCTGGCTTAGGAGTAGATACTCCGTCCCCACGGTGATGGAGCTCTGCTCTGAGATCTGCCAGTTCAGATGGGCCCTTGTCGCTTTCTATAGCTCCAAGTAAATGATCATTGGCTTCATGTGTGACTTCTTGGAGATCAGACAAGAGTAATCCATGTGGAGTAGGATTCTGTCCCAGCAGCATCAACAAATCACTAGAGGAGACACTTTGTACTTTAAGCAGCTGTGTTCTTTCTCCAGGCTGAGGAGGGTCAATCTTCTCTATGTCATTTTCTGGAGTTGTGGTGGCTTTGAATTGCTTTTGCCTAGTGCTAGGGTGTCTTGAATTCTGGGAGAAGCTTCTGGGTTCAATGACATTGTTTCTATGTAGCAGGGAAGCTGGAATATCTTCATATATATCCTGATAATAATCATCAGTGTCCCCATTACAATTAGAAACCTTCAGTAAGGCTGTCATGCCTCTGTTCCGAAAGTCTGAGTTGTGGCATCCCAGCACCCAGAGGCCTGGAGGAAGAATACGACTCTGGTTACTCACAGCCCACGTCCCAAGCAAGTTATGTATTAGTGGTTCTCGTCTATTCCCAGATAATGAAAAAATACTTGTCAGTACCATTGTATTACAGGTCATCAGGTTAAATCCCCGGCACATAAAACAGTCCAACAATCATAGTGAAAGTGCTTTTCTGCACTGCTTCTGTTTTGGTATATCTGACTGTGATCACAAGAAAGGGTGTGATTAAAAAATGAATAGATATTGGAATAAAAATGGAGAAACATAATTAACATATACAACAGTGGGGGGTCTTAATAGTCACACAGAACGCTTTGATGATGATAGTGACTTAATTCCTAAAACTGTATGCAGGTTAGGTATTATTGCTATATTACATAATGGCACAGGTTCTTACACTCAGATTGCCTGGGTTCAAATCCTAGTTCTACCATTTACCAGCTGTGTGACACTGAGCAAGTCAACTGATCTCTCTGAGCCCCACTTTTCTACTATGTAAATGAGGCTAATAGTATTTTCCTTTTTAATAATGTATGCAAATCACATATCAATGACTAGCTTCCGTTGTCATCCATTTGCAGGATAAGTAAGCACAGGGGAGCAGGAGTTCGGTTTAGGATCCGCCTAATAGAAACTCCCACTACTGTGCTAGCAATGGTAATTTCTGCTGTGAAGAAGATTATTCGAGTGAAGGGATTTTATAGCGGTAAAGTGGATGCACAAACATAAGTAAACCAAGATACATCACTACGAAGCCACTCATCTGGTACCTTAAGAGCCTCAACATCTTGCCAGGCATTTGCGAGCAAAGTCTTGCTGAATCCAGTTTTCCCTCAAAGGAAAGACTTTTCTCAAAGAATATTTCCATAGAGACCTAGGAGATAATGGGATGCCCATGGAAAAGGTCTTTATGGTCAAATGCATCTTGGAATCAATGCATATTGCACTTTATGTGCAAAGGATCAATCAGATGGGAAGTGAGAATACATACATTTTATATCATACAAGGATTTAGAAAATCTATCTTTAAAGCAGGTACCCTCAGGGAGTGATGGGAGAACGTTTTCTACCAGAATAAAGGATTAGACTGTAAATTAAAAACCAGGATGACATGGGATGCAGGAAATTGGCCCCTATCCTGAAGGAGGATGAAGAAAAGTCCCGAATTAATAACTGATACTCAGACCTAGAAAAAAACAGCTCAGACTGGAGGAGGAGGATGCATGGGTCCAGGAGGTCAGTTTCTAAGTAAAAAAGAATATGTTGTATGATAACACTCTTGGGGAAAAAAAGAGAATAACTAAAGGGAAAGCATTACAACAAAGACAGTAAAACAATGAGAAGCTCAGTTAAACAAGTTATAAAATTAAGAAATGTAATCCTATTTGATTCCATAATGAACATTTACATAGTCATAATAATGTGGTTTCACTAAAAATGGGGACATAACTACATCATAAGTTTGTGGATTGGGAGCCCAATTTCATGACATTTAGAGCATATTTTTGATGGTGTGAAACGATGTTGGGTCAGAGTAGATTAAGACTGGATCTGTAATGAGTCGTTTAAATAAGGTTTTTGATTCTCAAACTTCTACTGTTATAACTTAGACACGAGGATAGTAGTTGAGTGACAAAAGGGAAAATGAAACTCCACAGACATGTTTGGAATGACGTACATCAAACTCTGAGAAGGGCCTGGGATTGGGAATGGTGATCAAGAAGGACTGTAGTTACATCTGGGTTGGTGCAGAGTTTGTAATGAGAACATCTCTTTGTATTACATGCATGAACAAAAATTAATTTAAAACACAATTCATTAAATCTCAATCGAAGAGCTTAAAGAAGAGTTTGATGAAAAACTCAATAAAATAAATAACCCAACAAAAGTAAGAAATTCTACATGCATAAAATCTGGAATAAGAAAGGAGATACAGTTATGGTTGCGAAGAAAAGCAAAAGAGCTATAATTCCTTCACCTTCTGCGCCAGGCAGGTGATGCCCCGCCAAGTTTGAGATTGGGTAGGCTCCGGCCTTGGTGATATAAGCAGGCCTCTCAGTGAATAGTTGTTTTATAAGCTCTTATCTATCTTGGAATTAGTTTTTATCAAAGTGACCCAGAGAGACAGAGCCGAACTGATCACAAGCAGGTAGAGGCGCATCTCCGGCTCCAGCAGACAAGAGCTCTTTAGTCGTCCAAGACCAGAACAATTTCCCTACTATGAAATATTAAGAAATGCTTTAAAAAGAATTACGATTTATATTTATCATATGTATATAGAGAGAAACATCAGATATATCACTAAGGAAAACAGCAGGTGACAAAACATGATAAAACCGCCATCTACCGCCGCCAAGAGCAGAGCTGCCAGAGGCTGCCAGGGTCCTCGCGCTTGCCTTTGCACCCACAGGGGAATGGCCTAGCCGGGGAGGCCCTTCTCGGTGCTGGCGCTGATGTGCCAGCACAAAGGCCTTCCTTGGCGGTGGCGCTCGAGTCTGGGGCAGTAGCAACAGCGCTGCTTTCACAGGGCGCAGACACTCGGAGTGACCATGGAGGCAGGGTCCCAGGCTCAGGGGCGCGGGAAACTACCATGCTCCTGGGTCTCAGAGCATGGGTGCACCTGCTGTGGAGGTGTCAGTGTCCATAGCTCAGGCGTGCGTGGATGGCCCCTGGAGCTGGGGTCCAGGTCTCTGGGGCACGCCACATTGCCCTTGCCCTGGCGGGAGGGGTGCACCAATGGCATGGCGTGTGGCGGGCAGTGGTGCCACGGGTCCTGAGGAGCAGGCTAACAACAGCAACTCGAGCCCTGAGGATGGCAGGTGCTACGGAGGCCTAGGCAGCAGGACCCTGTGGGAACTCAGGTGCTGAAAGCTGCAGGTGTCCCTGGAGGTAATTAGTACTGGGAGTGTCCCTTCCCTTTCCCCGTGAACGAGTCCCCAGAGTTGATTCCCCTTGGCATCGGGCCGTTCCAGAGTGAGGGACCGAGTGACACAGGGAAAGTGTGTCCTACACTTCTCTATGTGGCTGACCTCAGTTTTAGCTCCGAGTGTTCCTGGTGCTTCTTCATCGTGGTTTGGAGGGGTCCCACAGCTCCTTTTTATTGGTATATAGCTGTTTCTTTGTTCTTTTCTTTTGTGGGGGTAATGAGAGTGGCATTTAAAAAATGTTTACTTTTATTTTCGAGAGAGAGAGCGCAAATCGGGGGGCGGGGGGACAGAGGATCTGAAGCAGGCCCTGAGCTGACAGCAAAGAGCCCAATGCGGGGCTCAAACTCACGAACTGTGAGATCATGACCTGAGCTGAATATGGACACTCAACCGACTGAGCCCCCAGGTGCCCCAGGAGTGGCATTTTTAATTTTCATTTTTTAAAGTATGTATTTTGAAAGACAAAGGGAGTGGTAAGGCCAGAGAGAGGGAGAGAGAGAGTCCCAAGCAGGCTCCATGTGGTCAGTACAGACTGATGCAGGGCTCAAACCCACGAACTGTGAGATCATGACCTGATCCGAAGTTGGCTGCTTACCCGACTGAGCCCCCCAGGGGCCCCTGGAGTGGAATTTTTTAAAGGCTGGGAAAAAAAGATACAACATAACAAAACAAACCTACCAACCCAGAATTCTATACATGACAATATCATTCAAAAATTCTATACCTGAAAGTTCTATATGTGAAAATATCGTTCAAAAATTCAGGAAAAATAAAGACTTTTTAGACAAGCAAAAACTGAGAGGATTAATTAACCAGCAGACTTGCACTATCAGAAATGTAAGATATACTATAAATATAAGGGCATAGGTAGGTTGTAAGTATAAGAAGGGAAAAATATAAAAACATTAATCAAAATAAAGGTTGTTGAGGCAATAAATTTTCGACAAAGCAGACATTAAGGGCAAGAAGTACTACTTCAGACAGAGAAGGCCACTTCATGGTGGAATGGCTAATTTCATAAGAGCACATGACAATCTCCTCAAATTTTTAAGCATGTGATTTTATGCTGCCTCATTTATTTTGAAACCCTGTTATTAACAGATATAAAGAGAAAAATAACAGGGGCGCCTGGGTGGCTCAGTCAGTTAAGTGTCCGAGTTCAGCTCGGGTCATGATGTCACAGTTCGTGAGTGCGAGCCCCACGTCGGGCTCTGTGCTGACAGCTCAGGGCCTCGAGCCTGCCTTGGATTCTGTGTCTCCCTCTCTCTCTGCCCCTCCCCTGCTCACACTCTATCTCTCTCTCAAAAAGAAATAAACATTAAAAAAGTTTAAAAAAGAGAAAAATAACAAACTGAACAATCATAGTTAAAGCTTTCAACATGGTAACTGTATGAAGCAGACAAAATAGAAGTAAACTTATAAGGAATTTAACAACATAACAAGGGAGCTTGATAAACGTGACCAATATGTAACAGCCCGCCACCGAGCACAGAAAACATATTCATTGTAAGTTCTGCTGGGCCGTTAGCCAACGCAAACCGTACGCTGGGCGCACAGCAAGTCTCAACAAGTCGCGAACGATTACAGTCATACTGAGTATGTCATTGACCACAGTAAAGTCAACATAAGAAATGAGCCACTGAGAGATAACTAGAAAATGCCCGTATGTGTAGAAATTTAATAAAATACTTTTAAATAACTATGGGTAAAAGAAGAAATCACAGGGGAATTTAGAAAATATTTCAAACCCCATGATAATAAAAATATGACTCGTCAAAACTTGTGATATGTGTGGTGTTCTCCCCCATGCTCTTACCAATTTTACTCAAAAGTGAGGCACACATATAAAAAATAAAAGACATAGGGATTGGAAAGGAAAAACCAAAACTGTCAATATGTGTGTACAATTTGATTGCCTACATAGAAAACCGTATAGGATTCTAGATCTTATTACTGAATTTGGCAAGCCTGCAAGATACGTGGTCAACAAACACAAAATTTGTATATTTGTGTAGATGTGTGTGTTCCAATAAAACTTTATTTACCAAAATAGGTGATCAACCTGCTGACTATAGTTTTGTTTTTTATTGAGGTGCAATGGACAGAAATCATTGCGTAGGTTTAAGGTGCACAACATACTGATTTGATACATTTATATTACAGTCTGATGACCACCGTGGCATTAGCTAGCACTGCTGTCACGTGGTATGATCGTCATTTCATTTTTGTGGTGACATGTGCTTACAGCAGGGTATCAAGTGGCCTGCCTAGTAATAAGAAGGATGAAGCACTGTTCCCTGCGGCGACACGGACGAAGCCTGAAACCATCATGCTGGGGGGGCGGGGGCAGGTGGCTCAGTGGGTTTAGCAGCCAACTCTTGATTTCGGCTCAGGTCCCAATCTCGCAGTCATGGGGTCGAGTCCCATCTTGAGCTCCGCATCAGGCTCCATGCAGAGCATGGACCCTACTTGGGATTCTCTCTCTCTTTCTCTCTACCTGTACACACACGTACACAGGCACACAATTTCTCTCTTTGGTTTAGACAGTTATAACCATATTATACACAATGTTTTATCACCTTCTTGTACATACTTAATTCATTTGTTAATAGAAAGAAAATTATTGAGCACTTACTGTAGGCCAAGAACTATAAACATTAGGAGGTATAGTGATGGATGAGATAAACAAGGTCTCTGTCCTCTGCGAGTTCGAAAATTAGTTGGAAAACAGATAACAAAGACATACATATACAAGATACTTCTAGAGACACTGCTGGAGTTCTGCCAGGTTCTTCTAAATTTACGCACTTGGCACAAACATCCATCCCTTGTAAGTACAGTAAGTTTCTGGGTATAAAGGTGAATATATGTTTATACATGATGAGACTGGTTTTTATTCCCCAGAAATTTCGCCGTGAGGGTTTATGTCAGGGTGAGAGAGGAGCTACAGTCTGCAGTGGTTTGACGTGCTCTTCCCCGCCCCCATTACTAAGGAGCAAGGTCTGTGCTGGATTGAGGCCATGTCACTGCTTTTCCTGACAGCCGTGGTTAGGGAGGGGGAGGGAGGATGAGAAAGTGACGGCCACATCTATCCCGAAGGCCGCCCAGCAGTCTGGGTCTGGGGGGGTGTGCACCAAGAGTGTGCATGTACCCGCGAAGGCTTCTAGGTGGCCTTCACACCACAGTACCGCTGTTCACAAAGCACACGTGCTGACTGCATCAATAAATATGTATTCACCACTCCAGTGTGGTAAACACACGCAAAGTGTGGGCAATGGTAAGTAAAGGCACTCTATAGGGGAAAGACTTTCAGGTAAATATTTGATGTGGTGCCATTATTAAAATGCCTTGCAATTACTAAGATCACTTGAACCATTTAGTATCCGCCCCCACGGGAGCGAGTGGGCAGCATGACAGATGAACGGCGAGTGAAGAGATCACCGCTGTTAGTAAATGAATAGTATGAATAGCTAACCTGGATTTTCCATTGACATGAAGACAGTTTCTCCTGAGAATGGGAAGAGGGTAAGCGTGTCTTCATAGACCATTTTGTGTTTGAAGGTATATCCAGAGAAGAAGACAGACAGGAAGTCAGTTTGTGCTCCAACGCTTAGAATGTACCAGTACGCCACCTCGTGCAAACAAACCGACAGCTGCAAGTTGTCAAAAACATAGCCATTGATGCCTGCAAACCAAATGGGAATAAGACATTTGATTTATTTTTTTGGGTTGTCGTGATATGATGAGAAATAATGATATGTTAACGCCCACTACCTTATTCCCAAGAAGAGGTAGCGCTATACTTTCCAACGCACTACATTGTTGGTACTTGATCAGCTAGCTCCCAATTCGAAAGCGAGAAGAGTCATAGACCTTGACCCTCCATGAACTGGAGAGGGAAATGCTACAAAAGACAGCATCGATTTATACAAGTGGAATATTGTATGCAGCAATGTTAAATTTTTTTCAGTTTCATAACTCCACTCCGGTTATGTAAGAGAATATCTGTACTCATAGGAAATGCAGAGTGAAGCACTCTGAGGTAAAAGGGCATGATGTCTGCAACCTGTTCTCAACTGGAAAATGAGCAGTAAAAGTACATAGAGAAAAAAGAATGATAAATAAATATGGACAAATATTAAAAATTAGTGAATCTGGCTAAAAGGTATATGAGAGTTCGCCATACTACTCTTGTAGAATTTCTGTAAGTTTCAAATTATTTCTAAATAAAAAGCTAAAGAAAAGGAACCGTGACTTCCTTCTATAAAGGGAATTGTTCTGAATGCCTCTTCCCTATATCTATCCATCTATCTATTCAATAAATGTCTGTCTATTCTGCACGATGGCCCACAAATCCGCTAGACAATGTTCAGACTCTAGCTTAGGGCAACTAAGCGAGAATCGAAACTTCTTGCCCTATAAAGCCGTAAGAGATATTATAAATCTGTTGTAGTTGAAGGTGTGGTCCTCTGCAGGTATAGATGAATATATCCATCGGAATATCGAGTCCAGAAAGAGATACAGATATACACAGGAATGTAGTACATGAGAAAGGCAGCATTTCAAACTGGTAGCAAAAGAGAATGAGCTACGTGGCAAATGCTGATGGAAAATATGACTATTCATTTATTTTAAATTTATTTTGTAAAGTTTATTTATATATTTTGAGAGAGAGAAAGAGCACACAAGCAGAGGGGGGGCAGAGAGCGAGGAGTGACAGGCAACTGCAAGCAGGCTCTACAGTCTCAGCATGGGCCCGACGTGGGGCTTGAACTCACGAACTGTGAGAATATGACCTGATCCGAAACCAGGAGTCGGATTCTTAACTGACTGAGCCACCCAGGCACCCCGAAAAGCCAAAGCAATCTTGAGAAAGAACAAAGCTAGATGCATCGCAACTGCTCATTTCAGGCTGTACTAAAAGCTCTAGTAATTAAAGCAGCACGGCACTGCACAACAGTAGCCATAGACCAATACGACAGAATCAAAAGTCCAGAAATAAGTCCTTAAATATATGGCCAACTGGGGAACCCGGGGGCTCAGTCAGTTAAGCATCTGGGTTCGGCTCAGGTCACGATCTCACAGTCTGTGAGTTTGAGCCTCACGTCGGGCTCTGTGCTGACAGCTCAGACCTGGAGCCTGCTTGGGCTTCTGTGTCTCCCCCTCTCTCAGCCCCTCCCCACTCTAACTCTGTCTCTGTCTCTCAAAAATAAATAAACATTAAAAAATTTAGGGGCGCCTGGGTGGCTCAGTCAGTTGAGCATCTGACTTTGGCTCAGGTCATGATCTTATGGTTGTGGGTTCGAGCCCCACATCAGGCTCTATGCTGATATCTAGCTCAGAGCCTGGAGCCTGTCTTCGGATCCCTTGTTTCCCTCTCTCTCTGACCCTCCCCTGCTCATCCCATGTCTCTCTCTCTCTCTCTCAAAAAATAAATAAAACATTAAAAAAACTTAAAGTTTAAATATATGACCAACTAATACTTGATAAGGCAATCAAGAATATTCAGTGAGGGACACTTGGGTGGCTCAGTTGGTTAAGCATCGGACTTTTGATTTTGGCTCCGATCATGATCTTACAGTTTATGGGATCAAGCCCTGCATCAGGCTATGTTTTGACGGCATGGAGCCTGCTTGGGATTCTCTGTCTCCCTCTCTCTCTGCCCCTCTCCTGCTCGCGCACTTGCTTGTGTTCTCTCTCCCTCTCTCAAAAATAAATAAACAAACTTAAATATAAAGAATATTCAATGAGGAAAAGGTAGTGTCTTCAATAGGTGGTGGAGGGAAGACTGGACAGGCACCTGGAGAAGAAGCTAACCCTTTACACGAGACACAAAAATGAACTTGAAATGGATTAAAGATTTAAACATAAGACCTGAAAGCGTAAAACTGCTGGAAACACACGGAAAAGGCTCCTTGACATCGGTTTTGGTGTTTATTTGTCTCAGCATGCCACAAAAATCACAAGCAACAAAGGAAAAATTAACAAATGGGACAACATCAAACTAAGAAGCTTCTGTTCAGCAAAAGGAACAATCAACAAAATGAAAAGGCAGCCTAAGAAATAGAAGAAAATATCCTCAACTCATCTGATAAGGGGTTAATATCCAAAATATATAAAGAACTGAGTGCGTTGGTGGTATAGTGGTGAGCATAGCTGCCTTCCAAAATATATAAAGAACTCATAAAACTCAATAACAACAACAACAACAAAAAACCCTGATTTTTAAAAAGGGCAGAGGAAGGGCACCTGTTCAGTCAGTTAAGTGTCCGACTGTTGATGGGTCAACACAAAAAGATGCTCATCATCATTAGTCATCAGGGAAATGTGGTCATTGGTGAAAGAAATCAGACAGACAAAGACTAACACTGTATAACTTCACTTATGTGTGGAATCTAAGCAAGCTGAACTCATAGAAACAGAGAGTATAACCGTGGTTACCAGCGGTGGGGGAGACGCGGAGGTGTTGGCCAAAGGGTACAAGCTATCAGTTATAAGACAAATACGTTCTGGGGATCTAATTTACAGCATAGTGATTATAGTTGATGTACTTGAAAGTTGCTGAGAGAGTAGATGTGAAATGTCCTCAGTAGAAACAGGAAATGATATTTATGGGGCTGACATCATGCCGGTGATCATGTCACAGTATGTAAGTGTATCGAATCAACACACTGTACACATTGAACTTACACAATGTTATATGTCAATTGTATTTCTGGAATATCTGGAAATGAAATAAGACAAAGACAACCTCAGACTTTGTATGAATGGCAATATTTCAACATTAATCCTCCCCAGGGACACCTGAGTGGCTCAATTGGTTGATTTTGACTCAGGTCGGAATCCTGGGGTCCTGGAATTGAGCCCTACATTGGGCTCTGCATTGAGCATGGAGCCTGCTTAAGATTCTTTCTCTTTCTAGCTCTGACTTGTGCTCTCTCTCTCTCTCACTAAAAAGAAAAATAATAAATAAACAAATAAAATAAAATTTTAGTTTTAAGTAATCTCCACACCCAATGAAGGGTTCAAACTTCGAAGCTTGAGATTAGGAGTTGTGTGTTCTACCAGCAGAACAAGACAGGTGCCCGGAGTGCAGGTTTTTTTTTTTATGTTTTTCTATGTTTTTTTTTAATTTATTTTTGAGAGACAGAGAGAGACAGCATGAGCAGAGGAGGGGCAGAGAGAGGGGGAGACACAGGATCTGAAGACAGGCTCCAGGTTCTGAGCTAGCTGTCAGCACAGAGCCTGACGCGGGGCTCAAACCCATGAACTGTGAGATCATGATCTGAGCCAAAGTTGACTGCTTAACCAACTGAGCCACCCAGGCGCCCCAGCCCTGAGCGCATTTTATAGTAAGGATGGATTATGTATATTTGGGTAAATGAAAGTTCTGTGTTATTTGATTTAGCCCTTAAGAATAAAGTTCTCTGAATATTTGACACTTTCTAAAAGACAAAAGGGTATGCATTATATGATCACATTTATGTCCTTATAGAAAACTATGTATGTTCATATGTAACAATTTTTAAGGAAGTAAGACTCTTCCCTGTCATATCAATCAATATCTGCCCATCAATTTGGTGGCTTCAATTTCCCTTTATCCGTCACCCACTGGACTCGAGTGCTGCTGCGTTACTTACTGTGCATGACGTTGGAGACCTGGAACTCGGGGTCGTGGGGCGGTACTGCATCTGCGTTGGGGAGAAAGCGCTTCATATTCTCTGCGAGGTACCAGCTTCGGTTCTCATCAAATACAGAAAACAGGATGACGTTTCTCTTGTCTGACATCATCTGATAATTGCACACGTTGAAAGAAAGAAATGCTATGAGTCTTGTTCAGTAGGAATTAGCAGTCTACACAGAAGTGACGGCACACGTGTGCTATATCTATGCTGAATCCTTTGGTTCAATTCCATTTCTCCCTTGAGCCACTGTTGTGGCCCATACCGGGGCCTGGGAGGAGGAGCAGATGCCACCAGCAGTGAGTTCACGGTTAGAGCAGATGTGCTCTCAAAGCAAGAGGGTGACGGACCCACTAACTTCGTCTCTTCTGGACCCAGAGCCAAATGTCGGCTGATTTTTCGATACAGTCTGCCGCCTCATTTCCTCCAAGTTCAGATTAGAAGATTTTTATTCTTTAAAGACTCGAGTGATTATTCAGTGTTTTTCTTAAACAAGTTAGTCAAGTCACTAAACAAATTAGTAAAGTTAGTTTAAAAAGTTTAAAGTTCTTTTCAGAAAAGCAGTCTGTATATGAACTAAAATTATGAGTCACTTGCTAACTGAATCTGTTAAGACTTAATGTGTGAACTGCACTACTAGGTGTAAGATTCATGCCTTTCCTAAACTTCCAACTGGCACATGCCCTTCCACAAAGCTACCAATCTATACAAAACTAAAAACAGAAATCAAATAACACAGTTAAGATGGACCATAAAATGTTAACTAACACTAATACCTTAATTTTGTTTAAAATTTTTAAATATTTATTCATTTTTGAGAGAGAGAGACAGAGCATGAATGGGGGAGGGGAAGAGAGAGAGGGAGACACAGAATCCGAAGCAGCTCCAGGCTCTGAGCTGTCAACACAGAGCCCAATGCGGGCTTTGAACCCATGAACTCTGAGATCATGACCTGAGCTGAAGTCAGATGCTTAACGGACTGAGCCACCCAGATGCCCGTTAAGTTTTCTGCTTAAAAAGTTTAAAGTTCTTTTCAGAAAAGCAGTTTGTATATGAACCAAAATTATGAGTCACTTGCTAACAGAATCTGTTAAGACTTAATGTGTAAATTTCACTAATAGGTGTAAAGTTCAATTTGTGTAACGTAGCACTACAAAAATCAAAATGCTGAGGGGAGGAGACCGGAAAATATAGAGGTACATTTCAGCCCTCTTCCAAAAACTAGTGGGAAAACTATAATTGGGAAAAAATTTCAGGACTGGTACTTGGCCAACTTCATGCCTCCTGGGTTTGTGTGCCACATGTTTTAAAGTTCACGTGCTTTATTCCTTACATAGATGAAATGTTTTCAGACTAGTACAAATCCTATGATTCACACATAACCACACTGACATGTGGTCAAGCCTCAGCAATATGGCATTGAGTTGTTCTGGATCCAGTCAATGAGTTTTTGACAAGCATTAGGCTTTTCTTATTCAGACAATTTAACTTTACTGTTTTAAAGCAGCATAAATGGTCTAAATTTTAAACATTTCTTTTTTTTTAATTTTAAACATTTCTGAAAGATATTATATCTTTTCCTGTATTTTGCCCAACAAATATTTATGGAACTCCTATTACATGCCATGCACTATGATAGATACTGCAGATCTGTTAATTTTGAGTCACACTGTGATATACATTTGTGGGTCATCTAAATATGGCAAGACCACCTATAGATAGTGGAGTTAACAATTTTTAAGTTTTATTTATGTAAGTCATCGCTGCACCCAATGAGGGGTTCAAACTCATGACCCCCAGATCAAGAATCACGTGCTCTTTTGACTGAGCTGGCCAAGCACCCTCAGGAAGTGGACTTCTAGACTGGGAATGAGTATTATTGAAATATCCTAGAGCCCAGGCTCTCCTGTTCCTCCAGCAGGCAAGTTTATGACATCAAACTGAATTCAATTAGCAGCTGTGAGAAACGCAGCTCATTTCTTTTATTGGCCAGTTGTGCAGGCTATTAGGGGACATACACTGAGGGAGTACAGCAAGCATCGAGAAGTTCATACTCATCATCGGTCCATCAAACCCAGAGCTTGGGAAGAGAAGAACTCACCTGGTTTCCTCTTTGATCTACAGATTCTTTGTAGCAGATGAGGAGAGGGCCAATGAGTCCTGAAGCCAGATCCCTCTCTGGGTTAACGGAGCTTGAGTAATATCGAGTCAGGCACCGAGGATCTGATTTAGTTGGCCCGTCTTCTACAGTCACTGTCCATTTATACTTGAATATCTCTCCTGGCAGAATTGGCATATCTTTCAAATGTTTCACACCTATGCACACCCAAACCACAAACTATCTTGATTAGAGTATAACAAGCCACATATTAGTAAATCATGTTGTTATTTCAAGGGCTCTACAAATTTATATATACATGTCAAGTTTCTCAATAAACTGAAACTAAACCTGTACCTATTATAAGTTTAAGATGCATGCAATTGTTTTCTAGTAAAAGTGGATCCAGGACTTCAAGTTATATCACAAAGCTGTAGTGACTAAAACAGGATGGTACTGGCACAAAAACAGACACATGGACCAATGGGACAGAATAGAGAACCCAGAAATGGCCCCACAGCTATATGGTCAAGTAACCTTTGACAAAGCAGGAAAGAGTACTCAGTGGGAAAAAGACTGTCTCTTCAACAAATGGTATTAGGAAACCTGGATGGCAACATGCAAAGCAATGAAAGTGGACCCCTTTCTTACACCACACACAAAAACAAATTCAAAATGGATTAAAGGCCCAAATGTGAGACCTGAAACCTATAAAAATCCTAGAAGAGAGAATAGGCAGTAACCTCTTTGACACTGGCCGTAGCAACTTTATTTTTAGATAGATTCCCTGAGGCCAGGAGACAAAATAAAAAACGAACTGTTGAGACCTCATTAAGATAAAAAGCCCCTGCACAGCAAAGGAAACAATTGTTGAATCCCTAAATTGTACACCTGAAACTAATATAACAGTATGTCAACTGACTAGAATGAAAATAAAAACTTAAAAAAGTGAAAAGCTCTGGGGGTGCCTGGGAGGGTCAGTTGGTGGAGCATCTGACTTCGGCTCAGGTCATGATCCCATGGTTCGTGGGTTTGAGCCCTGCATTGGGCTCTCCGCTGACAGCTTGGAGCCTGGAGCCTGCTTCAGATTCTGTGTGTGTGTGTGTGTGTGTGTGTGTGTATGTCTCTGCCCCTCCACCACTCATGTTCTCTCTCTAAAATAAATAAACATTAAAACATTTTTAAAAAGAAATGGTCTGTCCACTATTACATGGAATAGATATTATTAAGTGTTTATAATAAATAACTGAAAATCTATGAAGAAGGCAAAAATACCAAGTGCTTAAAAAATAGAGATATCAAAATCAGAGTGGTAGGGTACAGTTGATAATCCAGTTGACTCTGAGAATTTCAGGCCTAAAGATATTGCAAAGGACGACCCACTTAAGTTTTAACTCATGTATTGTATAAAGAGATGTGATATCCAAATAATGCTGCAATAAACATAGGAGCACATATACCTTTTCAAATTAGTGTTTTCATTTTCTTTGGGTACTCCATAGTGGAATTATTAGATTATAAGTTATTTCAATTTTAAATTTTTTGAGGAAACTCCATACTGTTTTCCACAGTGGCTGTACCAATGTACATTCCAAACTAACAGTATATGCGGGTTCCTTTTTCTCTACAGCCTCTCCAATACTTATTTCTCATCTTTTTTATTTTAGCCCTGGTAACTAAGTTATAAGGTGATATTGCGTTGTGGCTTTGATTTGCATTTTCATGATGGTTAGCGACGTTGAGCATCTTTTCATGTGTCTGTTGGCCATCTTTATGTCCGCTCTTTGAATATATGTCTACTCAGATTCTCTGCCCATTTTTTAATTGTATTATTTATATTTTTGGTGTTGAGTTGTAGAAGTTCTTTATATGTTTTGAATATTAACCCCTTATTGGATATGTCATTTGCAAATATCTTGTCCCATTCAGTAGGTTGTCTTTTTGTTTTGTTGATGGTTTCCTTTGATGTGCAGAAACTTTTTATTTTGATGTAGTTCCAACAGTTTTTGTTTTGCTTTTGTGTCCCTTGCCTAAGGCTCAATTAAAAAAAACACAGGAAACTGTAAGTATTGGGGAGGATGTGGAGAAAAACGAACTCTCATGCACTGTTGGTGGGAAAGCAAAGTGACATAGGTACTGGAGAAAACAGTATGGAAATTCCTCAAAAAGTTAAAAATGGAATTACCATATGATCCAGTTTTTCCACTATTGGGTATTTATCCAAAGAAAATGAAAACACTAATTGGAAGATACATGCACCCCTATGTTTATTGCAGCATTATTTACAATGGTTAAGATATGGATGCATGCAAGTGTCCATCAACAGATGGATGGATAAAGAAGATGTGGTATAAACACACACACAAGTATCACTCAGCCATAAAAAGGAATGAAATCTTGCCATCTGCAACCACATGGATGGAGCCAGAGAGTATATAATGTTAGGTGAAAAAAGTCATTCAGAGAAAGACAAATACCATATGATTTCACTCATATGTGGAATCAAAGAAACACAACAAAAGAGCAAAGTGATAGAGAGAGAGAGAGAGAGAAACCAAGAAACAGACTCAACTATAGGGAACAGACTGATGGTCACCAGAGGGGAGGTGGGTGGCGGATGGGTAAACTAGGAGAAGGGGATGAAAGAGGGCACGTGTGGTGATGAGCACTGGGTGTTGTAAAATTACACTCTTAACTGTACTGGAATTAAAATTTTAAAATAATTTTAAAATGAAATCATAAAAGACATCAAGACACCTCTTTTCACCTACCAGATTGGCAGGATTTTCAAAAACCATCCAGGTCTAGATATCAATAATATGGGGAATCACCCTTTCATATGTGAGTAGTAGGACTGCAAATTGTAACTTTATGTGGGGGCAAAAGTCTGGCTATCTATCAAAAATAAAAATATGTATACTGTGACTCAGAAATTCCAGTTTGAGGTCAGTGAACTTCAAGATAGGTCAATGGAAACTATCCAACCTACAGATGAGAGGGAGAAAGAAAAAAATAGGATGAAAACATTAAGGCATGTAGGACGATACCAAAAGGTCAAACATTCTTATAATTAGAGACCTGGGAAAGGGTACGGAGAATAAGGTAAAAAATTTATTAGGGAAGAAATAATGACCACAATCTTTCCAAATTTGTAAAGACAAATTTACAGATCCCAGAAGATCAGTAAACCCCAAGTAGGATAAATATGAAGAGAATCACAGTCAGAGAAAAATAACATCCAGGGGAAGAATAATTCAATGGAATCAAAACTCATCTATCATGAAGGCCAGAAGATTGTCAAATAATATTTGGAAAGTGCTAAAAGGAAAAAATAAACCCTTCAAACCCAGAATTTCGTGTCCAGCAAAATTAGGCTTCAAAAGTGAAGACAAAATAAAGACATTTTCAAATAAAATAAAATGAAGAAAAATAAAATAAAATAAAATAAAATGAAGAGAATCTATTTCCATCATACTTGTACCATGAAGAATGCTAAAGGAAGTTCTTCAGATTGAAGAGACGTGATCTGAATGAAAGTGATGCCTGACAGAAGTCTGGATCTTTAGGCATAAAAAGCGTTGGTAATAGGAAATAACTGGGTGGATACAAAGGAATGTTTTTCCTCATAATTTTCTAAAACTACATATGTCTGTTTAAAACAAAAAAATATAGCATTTTCTTATGCGTACTGGAAAGTGTACGGATGTAATCCTTACGGAAATTATAGCATCCAGGACAGTGAGGTGATAGAGGTGTCTCCATCATACCTTGTGGTTGGGGCGAGGGCCAGTATGATGCTAGTGCTATTGAGGCCGCCACCTCATCTGTATCTACAGGCAAGCGGATTTAGACTAGTGAGGGGACACTTACCTTTAGGCAGTCTCCCTGAGTGCAAAGGACTGACACCAGTGATTCCATGAGGGTAGATATTGTATGGCCGGCTTGCTTGATTTTTAAATATAATCTGCAAGTAAAAGTGAAATAGAAGACCAAGTCCTAAAACAGCGGATCAACCAGTGTGGCCCATGTCCAGAAGACAAAAGCTGCCTTTTGTCCATATTGTAGAGGTTTGAGCCCACATAAAGCTCAAAATATTTGTTCTTTCTATATAACCGCTCAGAAACCCATTTAGGTTTTTCACTAAAGGCCCCTTTCCATTTCTTTAAAGTTATTTCAATTGTTCAGGAAGTCTTCGTCACAGCTTCTCAACGTCTGCTGAGGACACAGCTTCCTCTCAGCCTTTCCCCACCATTTGGGCACTAAGTTCCCCACCAGTGGAGAGGACAACAGTGACTCAGGGGATAAAATCTTCACTGAATGCGCTGGGATGAGGAGGAGGACGGCTGAGCACAGCATCATCTGATGGCCTGAGCTTTATGAGGGAGGAAGGAGGAAGAGCAGTAATGTGGAGGCCGCAGTTAAGAACAGTGAAGACATCGACAGGGGCTCTGGGTCTGAGGTCGGGATGATATGAGAATGTAAGGACAAAATCTGAACCTAACAGACTCCATGACAGAGGCCCCCCGTCTAAACTAGAATGTCTAAGGGTCAGTCTCTCCGGAACTGTCAGGCAGTTACACGTTACCTGAGGCAGAAGAGATCACTTTGCGGTATCCAATTAGGGAAGGCCAGCTACCTCTCCCCACATTCCTAAAGGTGAGGTCTACAGATAGAAACTTTAGATAGGATCCTGCTACCTAATGTTAAAGTTAACCCGATGGTCACCGAACAAGACCCTGAATTCGCTCTGTAATTGGCTAATTTCAAAGATACCCTAAATATTGTAATTGAGTCCCGCCAAAAGTAACAAACGCTCTGAACAATGTGTATGGTTAGAGCTGCTGCCAATACTGTTGTACCATTATGAGTGGGTCACTGTACCTATGTCACAATTTCTTGTAACTCCCCTTCCCAAACCCCATAAAATCCCTGCTCAGCCCTTGCTCGGGGCTCACAGTACGGATCCACTGCGTTGGAAAAGTCTGTGAGTACGAGTTCGAACCCGTAATAAGGCCCTTTGCCTTTGCATGCGTGCCTCGGTCTCCCTGGCGGTCTCTGGTCGTTGAGGATACTGTATTTTGGGCATTTCAAGAATAAAAAAAACCTGCTTCCATCTGCATTCTTGTCTTAAAAACCACTCATTTGGTAAAAACCATTACATAGCCCATTCCTTGTCTACACTTGAACAGCAGAATGGTGGAGCCGAAAAATCAGACAGCTTTGCAAGCAGCCCTTTAAAATTTCTGATCACAAATCTCCAGCGAGCACTCCGGCGACGTAGCTGCCGTCCGGTGAGTCCAGAGCGATACTTGCTTGCGGGAGGCGGCTGGGCTTGGCAGAGCGCAGGCCACCAGCACCCCCGCCCCGGGCTTCTCGGTGCTCCTTTCACGTCATCCCACCCTTTTATCTTTTGGAGTACTTTCTTACTATACTAAGAATTCACACTGATGTGTCCAACTCGAACCCAGCATCACATGATTTATTCACTTCTGGGAAATCTTGCTCCCACCACGTGCCATCTATTTACCTAATCTTCAAGTAATAAGTCTTCTTTCTCTCCAATCCGAATTTTTTTTTTCTCCAAAGAACACTGGCTAGGATTTCTAGTAAAATGTCAAATAGGGATAGTCTACTTGTAAAACTAGATTTGTAAAAAAAACCTAGGGTTTCTAGTAAAATGTCAAATAGTGTTTTCTCCTGATCTTTAACAAAAGGATTTGAGTTTCAGCACCAAGGATGACGGTGACTGTAGGTTTTCTGTAGGTCTGTATTAGCATGAGTATGTCCCTTGCAATCCCAATTTCCTATGACTTTTTGTTACTTATTAGTTAGTGTTTTCTACATATAAGATCATGTCATCTGCAAATAAAGACAGTATTAGTTCTTCCTTTCTAATGCTAATGTCTCTAATTCCTGTTTTTGTGTTTTGGTTGTTGGCTTGTGTTTTTTGTTTGTCTTTTTGGCTTACTGCACTGGCTTCCAATACAATAGGAAATAGAAGTGACAAGAGTAGACTCTTATTTTTCCCCCCAATCTCAGGGGGAAAACAATCTTTCACCATATAATAAATGTGTTTAGATGTTCCTCATCAAGTGAAGGACCTTGCCTTCTGTTGCTAGTTCACCGACAGGTTTTCTTGTCATTATGAATGGGTAGGGGATTTTGTCAAACTGTTTTTTTCCCCACCTACTATATGATCATGGAAGTTTTGTTCTTTATACGATTAATATGGTATATTGCCTTAACATTCAGATGTTGAACCAACATTGCATTCCTGAGATAAATCTAACTTGATCATGGTGTATACATATGTGTTGTGGAAGATTTTTGCATTTATATTCACAAAGGATATTGGACTATAGTTTTCTTTAAAAATTTGAGACTTGCTCTGTGGCATAAAGTATGATCTACCCTGGAGAGTGCTTCATGTGCACTTGAGAAGAAGGCACATAAATCAGAAAATAAGGTAGCTCTATATATCTTCATATGAAATGATATTCAAGATATATTGTTAAATTAAAAAATCAAGGCATAGAACAATTATATAGTGTTCCTGTTTCTGTTTAAAATATAAACCTAAACACTTATCTATTTATACACTATCTCTGGAAGGTAATATTAAAAGTGCCAGTAATGATTGCCTATCAGACTCCGGGATTGCAAGTCTGGGAAAGTTTGCCCTTCCTTGTATATATTTTTTGTCTTTTGAATTATTTTTACTGGATAATTAAAAAATTGTAAGGAGCTGCCAAGTTCAGCCGCCTCAGGCAAGGAAGTATCGCTCCCTGAAGGGAGCTACCTGAATTAGAAAGATCGGCTAGGGAAGTGCATTTCCTGATTCAGGGATTGGAGACGGTCAGACTGGAGTAGCCACTAGAACAAAAGATCAACCGCATTTAGGCTTAAGTGCTGTCAGTTGCACCCCTGCCCAGCGTTGTAGTCTACAAGTCTGGGCTTTCTTACTGATCCTTTAGATGCTGTGTTTGAAATTTCAGTTTCTGTTTCCCCTTTTTCTAATAATCACTTGACCCTGTTTCCTAGCAACCAACCAGGGTCAGCTTCCTGCCCTGATCCCTATATAGGTGTGGGTATTTTCTCAATAAACTGGGGCATGATCAGAACCGCTTGTCTTGCCTAATTCTCTGTGCTCCCTGCTCCCCTATTCTCACTCCCTCCTCAGGAACCCGCGATTGACTGCCCCGCCGGCCAGGACCAGGACGGAACAGACAAAAAATAGGTAAATAAAGCTTATGAAGAAAAATTGTGCGAGGATAGCTAATTAAAATGTTGAAGAAGTACAATGAAAAAAGACTTGCTGTATAAGTATCAAAACACAGGACAAGGCGGCGCCATCAAAATAGTATGGTAACAGATCAATGAAAAAAAACCAGATTTTAGCAACGAAGTATATGATTAAGAAGGCATTTGTAGGTTACTGAAGAAAGGATCTACTGGGCCAGTTAGCCGTCATTTAGGGAAATCCTTATTTAATACCATGCACTACATCCAAGAGCAACTTCCAGAGCAATTAAAATCCTTACTGGAAAAATAAAACTATAAAAGTAAGAGAATAAAATAGGCTATTTATATAATTTGTTGGGGGTGATGAAGCCATTCTGAGACAGAAAACATAAATGAAAAATATCCCGAAAAATATAAAAAAAAACACTGATAAAAGATCTTGACTGTATAAAGACTAAAAATCTTTGCAGGACAGAAATACAAGTGGCAGACTGAGAAAACTATTTGAAAATAATGTGCCAATATCCACAATGCACAAAGCCTTTTACAAATATGTAAGCAATTCCTAATGGAAAACTGGACCAACTTTCAGGCAATTCACAGAGGGCGTCATGTAAATAGTCAACGAACATGAAACAATCTACCATTTCAGTACTAGCCAGGGAAACGGAAATGAAATTTTCTGAAGGCTTATCATCTATACCGTCAACGATGCGGGGAAAGGGTATTCATATACTCTTGGTAAGGGTATAAACTGGTACAGAACTGCCCAAGGCAGTTTGGCAATATCTAACAAAACTCCTCGTTGGGAAGAGCAGTCTCGTGTGCACAGTCTTTGGATCCCCGCTTGGTCATGGAAGAATGGGCTTTGGGCCCGGGACACCTCCTTACCGGCGATAAAGAGCCCACATAGCCTACGGCAGGCTTGTCACCTTCTGTGGGAGTGTCGTCCCCTGATCAGTCTCAGTGGGTGCTGCCTTGACAAGTGCATGGAGGGCTCTCAGGCACGCCGTCAGTTTTCTGTATTTCAGATGCCACGGGGGAGGGGCTGGGACCCTTCTGCACAGCACAGGAGGGGTGCACATAGGCCAACCTCACTGTGCCAGCTGCCGAGGGAGATGGGCCCCGAGCCACGCTACTGGGAGCTGACCTCACTGTCTCTTCTCTTTGTGAACAGGAACATCGTTCCGCCCCGTGCTCGGCTGCCTCATGGTTTCTTGCTCACTCCAATGCCGGGAAGGGCTTGCACTCTATTCCTAGAGCTCCCCTAGTGTGGTTCAAGTCCTTCTCTGGCACTGGGAACGAGTGCATGGTGCTCTGCTCAACACTCCATATAGACTGATCAGCATCTTTCAGGACATTTTTTTAAATGTTTATTTTTTTAGAGAAAGAGAGCCAGGGTGGGTCAGGGAGAGAGAGAAAGGGAGACACAGAATCGGAAACAAGCTCCAGGCTCCAAGCTGTCAGCATAGAACCCGATGTAGGGCTTGAACTCACGAACCATGAGATCATGAGCTGAGCCGAGGTCAGATGCTTAACCAACTGAGTCCCCCAGGCGTCTCATAACATTTTTGAGCCACTGAGTTGGCCCAAGCAACCATCTGTCTCCCTACATTTTTAAACCACTGCTTACTGAGTATTCCTTTTTTTGCAGCATGAGCGTTCTTAACACTCTATAGCAAGGGTCC
This sequence comes from Suricata suricatta, assembly GCF_006229205.1. NCBI lineage: Eukaryota > Metazoa > Chordata > Mammalia > Carnivora > Herpestidae > Suricata > Suricata suricatta. The sequence goes on from NC_043717.1 coordinate 110,730,899, forward strand.
GCAAACAGTTTCTGGAATGTGCCAGTCAATGCTCTAGGCTTTATGAGCCATATCTAGTCTATGTTACATGTTTGTCTTATTATCATTCTTTTCTTTACAACTTTTTTAAAAGGGGGAAATCCTGCTAAGTTCATAGGCTGTCCCAAAACACTAAGAGCCAAATTTGCCTCACAGTCTGCTGATCCCGGTGCTATATAATTAGTGGAAAATTTATAAAAGGATATAAATCTAACACTACATAATGACTGTTTCAAATGGGTAGTGTTAAATTTGTATTCTGTACACTCATATTTCTTTTCAAAAGTCTTTACTTTTTTTTAAAGCTTATTTATTTTGAGAGAGAGAGAAAGGTGAGAGCACATGTGCAGAGACGGACGGAGAGAGCGAGAGTCCCCAGAGGCTCCATACTGCGCACGTGAAGCCTGATGTGACGGTCAATCCTACAAACTGTGAGCTCATGACCTGGGATGAAATCAAGAGTTAGGCACTTAAATGACTGGGCCACCCAGGCACCCCTATATACTCATATTTTTTAAACTTAGAATCCACATTTATCTGTCTAACATTTATAATTTTTAGAAGATCATATCCATTGGAGACCTGGATGAATTATGAAGCTTTTAGATACTCAAAATTCTCCGGACTTTGTCTTCGGACCCAACCTGGTGTCTCCTCCGTCACTTACCAACAGTGTGTCTCCAACTTCTCCATAAAGTAAAGGCCCCAGGATTCCTGATTCATACTGCACAGCTTTACGGGTCTTAAAGGTTTCGTCTGTGTATGCCATAAATCGGACTTTTTTGTACTTCCTGCCAATCTGCTGAGGGCCACTGTTCAAATACAGATGTTTGTAACTTCTGCGTGAGACACAAATAGAGGAGATGTTGGGATGCAGAACTCTAGCTAGAGACAGGTGGCTAAAATCCAGCTTTAAAACAACGCACATGATTTCATTGAGGGAAGGAGGGAGCAAAATACAAGTATCCCTGACGCTTGGCTATATGAATAAGGCTATGATTTGATTCCATCCGTGTACTTCACCGCAACCATGGCTGGAGGATTTGTTGTTTCGAATAATCGGGAAGAGTTCATACCACGCGCCAAAGGTGCTTACGTCTCACTGGAGGCGGGGGCTGAGGGAGCGTAGTCCCAGTCCTCCTCGTCAGCGGCAATATAGTGGAGCCAAGTCTTTGGATGCTTCTTGGCAACTGAGCGAATTTGAATAAAGGGAGACGGGCTGTCGTCATCAAACCGAACCATGTCCATGTCAGCATCGTAAAGACCGTCATCATAATCTTCCTCTTCCTTAGTTTTTAGCCGTCGCTGGGGTTCCTCTGGGCAGCTATCTACTCTGACATACGCTTCCATTCCTTCTGGAGTCAGACAAAACAAAGTGTCAGATTCCTACAGGACTCTGGCCTTCCAGACCCCTCCTAAGTGTTCTTCTCCACACCAGTAGCCTTCCTGGCCTCTCTCCCACAGGGGTCAATCCCCCCACAGCTGCTACAGGCGCTTTCTTGCTACACGATCTTCGCACTCACTGTTTCCCTTCAGGGTGACTCGCCTCCAATGTGCGTTTTATCCCTTTTTCAAGACTCGCTCATTTGCTCTTGTAACATATGTGAGTATTTCCCTCGGGGAGTGGGCTCTGAGAGTGTCGCTCCCCAACTCCCAAACGATAAACAAGCGGTCTTGACAAGCTGCGTATTTTCAGCATCTGGACGCCTAGGTCAGACCGACTCCCCACTCCACCTTATACCTATGATTTCTTTTTTAAAAAAATTTCCTTTTAACGTGTATTCATTTTTGAGAGACAGAGAGCATAAGTGGGGGAAGGGTAGGAAGAGAGGGAGACACAGAGTCGGAAGCAGGCTCCAGGCTCTGAGCTAGCAGTCAGCACAGAGCCTGATGAGGGGCTCAAACTCACCAACTTCGAGATCATGATCGGAGCCAAAGTCCAACGCTTAAGCGACTGAGCCACTCAGGTGCCCCTACCTATGATTTCTATGTGTACTCCACTGAATTATGATACGAACCACCGATTTAATAAGTGTATCAGGAAAAATGTCAGTGTAGATATACATTTCAAGACACATTCTGAGTTCATAAGAACATGAAAAGGTACAACTGAGAGCAAAGGAAATATGTTACATATTTCAAGAGCACGCCTGCCCGTGACGAGCTGCGAGCCCTGCGGCCAGCTCGCGTTCGGCCCCACCAACCGAGGATGCCGGTCCCCGGCCCGTGTCTGCCGGAGGCGCGGCCGAAGGTCAGTACCGCGAAGGGAGCGCCGCTCACCGCAGGACGCGCAGCAGGGCGGGGGTCAGGGCGGCGAGCAACTGGTCTCTAGACTAGTTCCTGTGGTTTTAAACATTACTTATTCTAGGCCTAAAAATGAATAGGCTTCTCTGAGGTCCAACAAGACAAAGCATTTTTCTGAAAAGTGTGGATTAAAATCAGCGGAAAGAAATCAAAATAATAGAACAAAACATAAACCCCGCAAACTAGATGGTGACCAACCTGCATACAAAGAAATGATCTATTCCTGCTACGTGCCAGTCGGATATCCTTTGTCCCCTCGTGTCTTATCAGAAGTCCTCTAAACATGACGTAACAGATGAGGAAAGAGGTCCCTGCTCTTCACCACTACAGGCGACTATAACAAGGCCGCTCACTGAACATACGGGGGACAAGGCGCACACGTGGCAAGATCGAGTCTCTTCAGCGCAAACAAGGAACCCGAAGAAAGCGTTAGGAGGAGAGTGGCGCTGAGCGCAGGCCTCCGCCTCACGGTTCCCCACGGACGGCCAAGGGAGGGCACTAGGCGAGGAGGGCTGTGGCACTGACGCAAGTTTAGGAGTCGCCGGGAAAAATACGCAAGACAGTAAATGGGGGTGCGACGTTCACGTTATATGAATTTTCACAGGCTGTACTACAAATGACGTCACATTAACAATAATAATAATAATCATCGTTTGAAACTGTAAGTACATCTTTGAAACCCTCGGCTCAGCAACTGCTACTCCCATGCTGCTTCTCCCAGTGTCCCCTGCCCCCCCCAGCCCCCCACCCCCCGACCCCCGCTCCCTCCACCGGGAGCGTGGGCCTTCGTGCTGAGAACTGCGGTGTCGTCTTGTCTTTGCTGTTTCCTGCTCTGGGCCTCACTACTGCTGTCCTACACCCTAGGCCACTTATTTCCTTAAATTTCTCATAAAACATGTCTTCAGCTGCGACCCGCAATCAGTCTCTCTCCAGGGTACTGAAGCCTGGTTAATGGGATCGGACTGGGAGACCAATGACATGCTGTCCTCCTCACTTTTACCGTGGCATTCATCCCTAAAACTCCCCTCCCTCTATTATGTTCATTTAGACTAAAAACTCACCAGGACTACTGGCACTCAAGCCCTCTTACGTTCAAGGTGAAATCTTTGCCCTGAAAACTGGCAGCTAGGGAATCTCAGTTGAGTTGTAACGTAATATTATACAGCAAAGTGGACAGTAAAAGAAGAGCTGAATATGTATCACACTCATTTTTAAGATGAACAGATATTACCATGCTGGTGGGAAGAGATGTGACAAGACAGTAGAAACTGGCCGAGGTCCATCAAGAATGTCTGAGCAGTAAGGAAAGTGATTGGTGAGATCTCCAAGGAGGCCTGGCGATGGTTTCTCACGAGAAATGTGTGACCTTCAAGAAAAATTGAGTGCACTTCAGGGGTGGTGCCCATTCCAATCACATGCCAATAGACTGATTTCTTGTGGCATCCAGTCAGGCCTATAAAGTAGGAATAAGATGGTTATGGTCAGCAAGTAGAGAATTTGAAATGGAAAACGCTGCCTAGGATAGGATGGACAGACTGACCTTCAAGTTTTATTACTGACTTGGAATAGAACTTTCCAAAGATGCTTGGGTCCTGCCAAACCAACAGCTCTTGCTGTCAAATCCAATGGACCGTTTTCGGTCACCTGCACCTGTTGACCATTCTGACTTGAAATTCTCTTCCCAAGCAGCTCTATGCTTGGACCTCATGCTGTTAACTACGAGGGCCCAGTTTTCTCCTATTTTGGCTCCTGAAGCTTTCACATTTATCTACTTTTCACCATCATTACTACCCCACCATCTTCATCCAAGCGAGCTACCATTCTCTCTGGTCTGTGTCATGTCCGAACTCTCCAGTAAGGCCTAGAAAGCTCTGAATGGTATTGCCAACTTATGTTTCCTGCCTTTGCATGTGACCTGTTTCTCTCAGGGGAAGCTTAAGCGTCTCTTGGTCCTCTGAAACTGCACAATCATAATTTTTTGTGGGGTCTTTTACTAACTTGTGGTAGTGGGAAATGTTAATATGAACACTCAAATATTTTCATCTATCATTTCTTGGATTTTAATAATCTGGTTTAAACTGTACTCTCAATCTCTTTTTGTTTCCATTTCTAGATTTTCTCTATTCTAACTCCTGTCTATTGAGTTTGTATTTTGAAAACCATACTCCTTAATTTTTGTGAGCACACTCTTATTTGATTATTTCTTTTTCATAAAATCCCATTAACTTAATTGATGCAATATATTCTTGAATCTTTATGAAAATACGAAGTAGACCTTTTGACAAGTTTTGTTCTGTTCTCAGGATTATCTCTCTTTCTTCTGGGATTATTATTTTGTTTATCTCTGCATACCCCTTTCACATTTCAGGCTTTTCTTAAATCTTTGTTTATCCTTGGCCCCCTCCATATTTAAGCAAAAGAAAAGAGGAATCCATGAGCCCCATATACACGGCAGGCCTTCATTTTGAGGTGACTGGAGAAACAATGGGCCACTTCGGCGTAAGCCCCCACCAGAGGCCAGCAGTCAGCCGGCTTTCTTCGGGGGGTACAGAGCTGTCCGAGCAGAGAGCTGTGGCGGCGCGTGCGGAAGAACCCGGGGATGCATACCTGGCAGAGACCTGTTCGCGTAGCCATTGACCGTGTGCACCTCGGGCGCGGCCTGAACAGATGCAGGAGCAGGAGCCTGTGCCGAGGACTCATTTGTCTCTGAGTGCCAGCTTTTCCCTGAGGGGACAGGACACAAGTACAAGGCCATCTCATGAACGACTCCGCCTTTCTCCCTCCCTCCCTCCCGTGGGGCAAAGACAGCATGCTCACACCTTAAGTATTTCTGTCAGTAGAACACGGATGACTGCCCTCAAAGTCAGTAGGAAAAAGGGAGAAAACAGTTACTAACAGGCAGACGTTTCTTGCTCAAATTGATCGTCTCTCCCTATATTTGCCCCTGACAGTAGATGGGAAGGCATGGTGATGACGAGGCATGACTAGGAGGAGGGAGATACTAGTTAGTTTCTGCCATGAGGATTTCACTCTATTCATTCACTGATGTATTTGAAAGGGAGCAGACGGGGGCGCCTGGGGGGCTCAGTCGGTTAAGCGTCTGACTTCGGCTCAGGTCATGATCTCACGGTTCGTGGGTTTGAGCCCTGCGTCGGGTTCTGTGCTGACAGCTAGCTCAGAGCCTGGAGCCTGCTGAGGACTCTGTGCCTCCTGCTCTCTCTGCCCCTCCCACACTTGTGCTCTCTCTTTCTCTCTCTCAAAAATAAATAAACATTAAAACATTTAGGACAGGGACAGGGACTGAGAGCCCTTCTCTAAGGTGATTTTCGTCTTCTTCTTTAAAAAAAATGTTTTAAAGGCCAAGAACCTGAAAGCTTCCCCACCTCCCCTCAGACTTTTTTTTTTTAATTTTTTTTAATGTTTTATTTATTTTTGATACAGAGAGAGACAGAGCATGAGAAGGGGAGGGGCAGAGAGAGAAGGAGACACAGAACCGGAAGCAGGCTCCAGGCTCTGAGCTAGCTGTCAGCACAGAGCCGACGCGGGGCTCGAACCCACGACCGTGAGATCTGACCTGAGCCGAAGCCGGAGGCTTAACCGAATGAGCCACCCAGGCGCCCATCCCCTCGGACATTGATAACAGTGACGGCACTGGAAACAGTCCCACAGGACAGCCATCTCCTTGAAGTTGCCCCTGCGCGAAGTAGCTAGCAGCTAACACGGAAACTTTCTGAGGTAGCCAGCCTTTGGGGACGTCCCATCGGTTCACGTATCTGTTCATGTACTCACTTCTTCATTCATTCAAGCATAGCTTACTGAGTACTTCTGAGGCTGACAATTATAAGTGAAGAGAAATGTCATAGACATGAGAACAGGCTATGACAAAAGCAGAGAGAAGAAACCTCACTTGACTCAAAGGGAAAGGGATATATAAAATCAAAGAAGCAGGCAATGAGGAATTAGTGCGATAAGGAGGAAAGTCCTCTGTTTGACTTCCTGGTGGGGTTTTCAAGATGATTATTTTATTGGGTTTTTTTAGAAAGGTTCTGAAACATTATTTCCTCTGTTTACTGTAATGTATACTAAATTAATACAGAACTATATAGAAAATTTCACCAAAATCTACTCACAAATTTGCTTTCTGTATTTTTCTTTTTATCTATGTAATATTGTGCTTTACACATTATTTTTGGCATACATGACATTTTATTTGCTTGATGAGGGGATCTCTGTTTTATTCACCAGAATTGCCCCTAGGCAATTCCCAATAGAAAGCTGGTGCTTTTCATTACTATACAATCATCAGGCTTGTACACTGAAAGTTGCCTCCAGGACCTAGTAAGCCTTCCTGTTCAACTGCATCTGTAAATAAACTTGCTGATGCATTAAAAAAAAAACTGTGGAGGGGTGCCTGGGTGACTCAGTTGGTTAAGCATCTGACTTTGGTTCAGTTAATGATATCATGGGTTCAAGCCCCATGTCAGGGTCTGTGTTGACACCTCAAAGTCTGAAGCCTGCTTCAGATTCTGTGTCTCCCTCTCTCTCTGGCCCTCCCCTGCTCACGCTGTCTCTCTCTGTCTTTCAAAGATAAATAAACATTTAAAAAAAAACCCTGTGGAAACATATAAAGGGGCTTCTAACCCAGACTGGAAGGAAAAGGAACATCTTCCCTTGGTGTGAAGGTGCAGACAGGCTTTGTAGGCAGAGGGCACAGCATACACAAGGGTCTGGATGCAAGAAAACACGTGGCATGTTGCGGTGTGATCCAAGATGTGTTAGGTGTGGCCAGCGCCTACACAGTGAGGCAGGAAGAGGGCCCCGTCAGGCTGGACATGTCATCAATAATAATGGAGCGTCGGGGGACAGGAGAAGACAGGGAGATGGGTCAGGAGAGAGATGATGGGGTCCTCAGGTCAGAAGAGGCCATGTAGGAGGGTAAGATGGGAGTGGAGATGATCGTGGTGGTGGTGGCAGTGGTGACATCATGGTTTTATTAGGAGGAGAAGGTAGCAGAAGTTCTAAGACTACCGAGGACCTACTCTGTGCCACATAATGTTCTCAGTTACTTAACTGAAATCACGTACTTAATCCTCAAAACTATGCTGTGTAAAAAGTACTATTATTTCAATTTTAAACTTAAGGATATTGAGACACGGAGAGGTTAAGCTGCCAAAGGCATTTAACAGCAAGAAAGGAAGATAAGAGAAGGTATACTCCTAGAAGCAGATGGTCACTGCTGCTTTCCAGGAGCAGAGGGGTGTGGGAAATGGGGATATGTTGGCTGAAGGCTACAAAATTTCAGTTTTAAGATGAATAACCTCCAGAGATCTAATGTACAGGTGTGATAACCATACTTAATAATACTGTACCGGACACAGAGAGTAGATCACAGGCGCACTCATGATACACACAAAATGGTAACTATGTGAGGAGATGGAGGGGTCTAGTAATCACCTGATTAGCTTTTGTATATCAAATCATATTAAATATGCATCATTTTGAACATTTCCTTTAAAAGACACATGACAAGATGCTTAAAATTACTAATCATCAAGGGAGCGCCTGGGTAGCTCAGTCGGTTGGGTGTCCGACTTTGGCTCAGGTCATGATCTCACGGTTTATGAGTTCAAGCCCCAAGTCGGGCTCTGCGCTGACAGCTCAGAGCCTGGAGCCTGCTTCCGATTCTGTGTCTCCCTCTCTCTCTATCCCTCCCCCACTCATGCTTTGTCTCTCTCTATCTCAAAATAAATAAACATTAAAAATTTAAAGAATTACTAATCATCAGGGAAATGCAAACGAAAACCACAATGACATCAAAGAGACAAGAAATAACGAGCGCTGGTGAGGATGTGGAGACAAAGGAACCTGTTACACTACTGCTCTGGAGAACAAGAACACAAGAACACTAACTCGATGGGCTTCATGCACCCCTGTGTTCCCCGGTGTGCATTCAGAGGTGAATGGATAAAGAAGATGTGGCAGGTGTGTATCTATGCCGCAACATGGACGGGCCTAGAGAGTCTTTCACTTTTGTTCAGTGAATAAGTCACGCAGAGAAAGAGAAATACTATATGGCTTCACTTTTATGTAGAATCTAAAAAACAAAACAAAGCAGAAACAGATCCACAGACACAGAGAACCAAGCGGTGGTTGACAGCAGAGGGTAGGGGAATGGGCGAATGGGTGAAGGATGTTAAGAGATACAAACTTCCAGTTAGGAAATAAACAGGTCTCAGGGACGAAAAGCCCAGCACAGGGAAGACGGTCAACACCACTGCAATGCCTTTAGTGTGCTGAGCATTTCGTAATGTATACAGGTGAATCACTACGCTGTGTACCTGAAACTAATTTATGCCAACAGTACTTCAATTAAAAATCTTTCAAAAATTTAAATTAAAAAATAAGTAAAATTTTCTTAAAAAGACAGGAAGAGGTATTTAAAAATAGAACTCAGGGCACATGGGTGGCTCAGTCGGTTAAGCGTCCAGCTTCGGCTCAGGTCATGATCTCACGGTTCGTGGGTTCAAGCCCCGTGTCGGGCTCTGTGCTGACAGCTGGCTCAGAGCCTGGAGCCTGTCTTCAGATTCTGTGTCTCCTTCTCTCTCTGACCCTCCCCTGCTCACGCTGTGTCTGTCTGTCTCTCTCTCTCTCTCTCTCTCTCTCTCAAAAATAAATAAAAACATTTAAAAAATAGAACTCAAAGTATTTGTTGATGGATTTAACGAGGGGGCGCAGCCGGTCCGTTACCCGTCTCCTCCAGCTCCTAATGGAACTCCGGTCGTATGTTTTCCTGAAATTGTTTCCTCCCCATCTCCTTTATTCTTGATCCTTCTATAATCACTTCCTCTGGACAACAGCAGCCCTTGTTCTCAATATTAAATTAATATATGTGGTTTGTTTCAGGAGCCCAGGATTCAGATTGCGGCTCACTCACTTTCATCAAATACGGCAAACAGGAGAACAAATTCATGCAAGGTCTGTGTCCTTCCTTCGGCCAGGCTTCCTGAAAAAGAAGAGAGAACAGTTATCCTCTATTACAAATCCCACCACAGGAAGTCACACTAAGAGGGGACATCACTTCATCTACTGCTTGGTCTACTGGTCAGCTGGTAACCTGATACAGCACTGCTTCTGGGTGTCAGGCCTCCCGCACTGGTCCCTCGGAAACTACTTGGGGTAAAGCACGTTTTTTTCCATTTCCACTTTGCTGCAGACCAGTACTTTTGTAAAATAGAAGAAAAATGAATTACTAAGAAAATGAGATTAAAGAGACATACAAAAAGAAGTCCATATAATATTTCATAAATATCCATGTATCAGAACATAATAGAAAAAAAGAACAATTACAAAAACTGTAAATACTGTTCATAGAAATTATGTATAGAGGCAATTAAAATAGTTAATTTCTATTATGCTTTTTACTTTTTGTACTTATGCAACTGTAAATACACAAAGCATTATGACCAAAATGACAACCATCAATATTAAACACCTATAATCACACTTTAAATGAACACCATCTATATCAATATTTAAAGTTGTTAATGTTACAAATGACCTTGATTGATGCTGTAACTATTGAATCTGTTAGTTGTCTTCATTTATTTGGGAAGTTTTCTTTGCAGGCTTACTTTTTTTTTTTAGATTTTAACATATATTTATTCAAATTTATTATAATTTCTTTTTTGGCTTCAAGGTCTTTTATTTTTTTTATACAATTTATTTTTTAACATATGCAATTATTTTCCATCATTTACAATACAGTAGTTACAATGACACTCCAAACAGAAAAGCAAAGTAAAAAATCAAAACCCTAACTTCTGTTTCATGTAATTAGACGTATACAGAAATTAGAAGGTTAAGTAACAACTAGTTAATCACCTAATTTCACAGCTATCTGAAGTGGCGATCGTTATAGAGCAGCTTATCTATGATACATTCAAGATACATGATACAGTTTATTACTTGCCCATAAGCTACAACACAGCCTTTGCAGGCTTACTTTAAGCATGGAGTTTTTTGTTTATGAGTTTTTTGTTTTCATTTTTCCTTATACCCTTGACACTTGAAAGTAAATCTTAGATGGGACAAAGAAAAATAACTCACCCATACAAGATTAAAATATACTTTAAGCTGTCTAAAACATTTTAATTCTTTTTATTTTATTTTTAAAATGATCAAATAGTGAAATTGACTTCTACTTTTGGTGTTTAAGTCTGTGGGTCTTAACACAGGTATAGATTCATGAAACTACCCAGCATTCCTCGAAACTCCCTCCTTCTATCCTGTCACAGACACATATGTCGTCACGTGTAAAGACACAGTCATATGTATGGTCGTATCCTTGGCAACCAGTGATCTGTTCTCCATTGCAATATATTTCTATTTTTGCGGCTGTCCTATAAATGGACTCATACAATATATAACCTCCAGATAATGCCTTTGAGGTGTATCCATTTGGTTTTAGTGATATGGATGTGCCACAGTGTGTTTAACCAGTCACTTGCCAAAGGACATTCAGGAGGTTTCTAGTTCTTGGCCATTGCAAATAAAGGTGCTATGAACATTATAGATGTATGTAAATGTTGTTTTTATTCCTCTAGGGTAAGTGCTCAGGAATGGAAATTAAGTGTATATTTAACTTTACAAGAAACTTCCTGTAATTGTGACATCAATTCCAGGCTGTATGGGTTTTTCCCTACCAACAAGCAATTCTGTAACCCCAGCTGGGTGTCTGACAAGTTAACTTAATTCTGATACTATCCCCCTGGTGATGCTGTAGATTCCCATAGGTTAAGGGCTCAGTTCTATGGGACTCCCCTACACCCACACGTCAGATGCCAGTCGAAAGTACAAATCATCACCTGTGCTTCTGACCAACCTCTATAGGTCAGGAGTTCCAAGAACACCCTTCCGGTTGGGGTCCATTAATTTGCTAGAGGAGCTCACAGAACTCTAGTCCAAATCATCACCTGTGCTTCTGACCAACCTCTATAGGTCAGGAGTTCCAAGAACACCCTTCCGGTTGGGGTCCATTAATTTGCTAGAGGAGCTCACAGAACTCTAGTAAGTAACATGTTACTTAAGATTCCCAGTTTATTTAAAAAGGATGTAACTAAGAAACAACCAAATGGCAGAGATGTGTAGGGCAAGGTATGGGGAAAGGATGCAGAGCGCCCACGTGCTCTCCAGGTCCGCCACTCGCCCCCAAACCTCCTGGCGCTCACCAGCCTGGAAGGTCTCTGAACTCCGTCCTTTGTGGCTTTTTATGGAGGCTTCATGACACAGGCAAAATTGATTAATTCAGTAGCTATTGGTGACTGAGCTCAACATTCAGCCCCTTCTCCTCTCTTGGGGGTGGGGGTGGGTGACGGGGGTGACCCTGAAAATTCCAGGCCTCTAGTCTTTTGGTTGACTCTATTGGCAATCTGCTCCCAACCTTAGGTGTGTGGTCCAAAAATCACCTCACTAACATAACAAAAGACATCTTTATTGCTCTCATCACACAAAATCTCAACGGTTTTAGAAGCTTTACCAGAAGGAGGTGAAAGCCAAATATAGATGTTATTTAAATCACAATACCACACTGCCAAACTCTTTTCCAGAGTGGCTATGCCATTGTGATTTTGCACCAACAATGTATGAGACTTCCTCTTGCTCTGCATAGTTAATTTTAAAATTATTACATTAGGTATTCTAATAGGTACGGAGCAGTATTTCATTACGGTTTTAATATGCATTTCTCTAATGACCAGTGATATTGAGCATTTTTTCATGTGTTTATTTGCCACCTCCTTGATGAATTATCTATTCAAATCTTTTGCCCATTTAAAGAGGTGCTTTTTTTTCTAATTGTTGAGATTTGAGAACATGCTTTAGAAAATGTTTTATATACAATACACATATATACATATATAATACATATATAAAACATAAAAATATCTTGGTTATTGTGAATTTTATATATATATATATATA
>NC_043717.1:110743298-110764001 GCF_006229205.1 Suricata suricatta
CTATCCATTAGATACTGAATCAATTTTTCTTAAGCACTACTAACTGCTTGCTTTTCTTGAAGCTAGATCATTCTGAAAGTTTCCTGTTAGACCTATGAGTGCGAACATATGGTATCTGTCCTTCTCTGCCTGACTTATTTCTCTTAACAGTGTTTTTAAATTACAAAAGCAAAAATTACTCATGTTGATGAAATCACATTTATCAAACTTTTCTTTTTTTTTAAAAAAAGTTTTAATATTTTTTATTTATTTTTGAGAGACAGAGACAGCGCAAGCAGGGGAGGGTCAGAGAGAGAGGGAGACACAGAATCTGAAGCAGCTCCAGGCTCTGAGCTGTCAGCACAGAGCCCAATGCAGGGCTCGAACCCACGAACCACGAGATCATGACCTGAGCTGAAGCCAGATGCTTAAATGACTGAGCCATCCAGGCGCCCCCAGTTTTTTCTTTTATGGACTGTTTTTGGTGTTTTCTCAGAACCCTTCTCTTAACCCTAGAAAGTTATTCTGCTATGTTTCCTAACACTGTTATGGTTTTACACATGACATTTAGAACTATAATTCATTTTGAGTTAATCTTTATATAACTAGTTAGGTGTAGGATCATTGCACACAGATATCCAATTGTCCAACACTATTTGGTGAAAAGACTATCCTTCCTCCTTTGAATTGTTTTTGAGTCGAATCAATTGGGCTTACTTGTGTGGCTCTATTTCTGGACTTTTATTCTCTTTCATTAATCTACAGGTCTATTCCATTTAGTAATACATCTTGTATGTATGTCTGACTACTGCAGCTTTGTAGTAAATTGCAAAATTGAGTAGAATTATTACTCCAAATTTATCCTCTTTCAAAATCGCTTTAGCTAATCTAGTTCTTTTGCCTTTTCATAAACATTTAAGAATCAGTATGTCTGTGGCCAGAAACAATCTTGTGGAAAATCTGCAGACTTGGGGGAACTAAGAGCCTCACTGTTTGCAAACACAGTACGTCTCTCTGATTTCTTTTGCGTTGTAGTTTTCACCGTAGGGACAATGCACAGGTTTTGCTGGATTTATACCTAATCTTTCAATTTTTGGAGCTACTGTAAATCTTTCTTAAATTTTGGTTTCCATTTATTCATTCATAGCATACAGAATACAAAATTTTTAAAGTTTTTATTTCAATTCCAGTTAGTTAACATGCAGAGCAATATTAGTTTCAAGTGTACAATATAGTGACTGAACGCTTCCATACATCACCCAGTGCTTATCCCAAGTGCCCTCCTTCATCCCCATCACCTATTTCACCCATCCCCCCACCTGCCTCCCCTCTGGTAACTATCAGTCTGTTCTCTATGGTTAAGAGTCTGTTTCTTGGTTTCTTTCTCTGTTTTCCCCATTGATCCTCTCTTTTGTTTCTTAAATTTCACATATGAGTGAAATCATATGGTATGTCTTTTTCTGACTTATTTCACTTAGCATAATATACTCTAGTTCCATCAATGTCATTGCACATGGCAAGATTTCATTGTTTTATGGCTGAGTCATAGTCCATTGTATATACCAATGGATATACCACTTCTTTATCCATTCATTACTCGATGGACCTTTGCGGTCTTTCCATAATTTGATTATTGTTGATAATGCTGCTCTAAATACATATTAGTGTAAATGCTGGATCACAAGGTAATTCTATTTTTATTTTTTGAGGGATCTCCACACTGCTTTCCAGACTGTATGCACCAGTTTGCATTCTCGCAAACAGTGCAAGAGGGTTCTGGTTTCCCCGCGTCCTCGCCAACATTTGTTGTTTTTTGTGTTGTTGATTTTAGCCATTCGGACAGGTGTGGAGGAATATCTCATTGTAGTTTTGATTTGGATTTCCCTGATGATAAGTAATGTTGAGTATCTTTTCATATGTCTGTTGGCTATCTGTATATCTTCTTTGGGAAAATGTCTATTCGTGTCTCTCACCCATTTTTTAATTGGATGATTTGCTTCTTGGGTGTTGGATTCATAAGTTGTTTATAGATTTTGGATACTAACCCTTTATCAGATATGCCATTTGCAAATATCTTCTCCTATTCCATTGGTTACATTTAAGTTTTGTTGATTATTTCCTTCACTGTGCAGAAATTCTTAATTTTGATAAAGTCTCAATAGTTTATTTTTGCTTTTCTTTCCTTTGCCTCAGGGGACATATCTAGTAAGAAGTTGCTACAGCCAATGTCAAAGAGGTTGCTGCCTGTGTTCTCCTCTAGGACACATATACATGGGTCTTGTTTTTTGTTTAATCCATTCTCACAACACCCTATGTCTTTTGATTGGAGCATTTAGTCTATTTACATTGAGTGATTATTGATAGATATGAATTTAGTACAATTGTTTTACTTGTTAACTCATTGTTTCTGGAGATTTTCTCTGTTCCTTTCTAGTCTTTTTTGCTTTTGGCCTTTCTTCGCCTACTCAAAGAGTCCCCTTTGATATTTCTTGTAGGGCTGGTTTAGTGGTCACAAAGTCATTTATTTTTCATTTATCTGGGAAACTGTTTATCTCGCCTTCTATTCTGAATGATTGCCTTGCTGGGTAGAATATTATTGGCTGCAGAGTTTTCCCATTCATCATTTTGAGTATATAATGTCATTCTCTTCTGGCTTGCCAAGTTTCTGTTGAGAAATCTGCAGCTAGTATTATGGGTTTTCCTCTGGTAAGGACTTCTTTTTTTTTTAATTTTTAAATGTTTTTTATTTATTTTTAACACAGAGAGAGACAGAGCATGAGAAGAGGAGGGGCAGGGGGGGACACACAGAATTGGAAGCAGGCTCTAGGCTCTGAGCTTATCAGCACAGAGCCCGATGCAGGGCTTGAACCCACAAATGTGAGATCATGACCTGGGTCAAAGTCAGAGGCTTAGCCAACTGAGCCACCCAGGCACCCCTGTTAAGGACTTGTTTTGTCTTGCTGCTTTTAAAGGTTTTTTTTTTATCCCTATATTTTGCAAATTTAATTATGACATGTCTTGGTGTTAGCCTGCTTTTGTTGATTTTGATGGGAGTTCTCTGTGCCTCCTGGATCTGACCGTCTGCTTCCTTCCCCGGAATAGAGAAGTTTTCAGCTATTATTTCCTCAAATAAATTTTCTTCTTCCTTTACTCTGTATAGAATATAATTCATTTTTACCAGTTTTATTGAGACATAACTGCATTACAAAGAATTGCATATATTTAAAATGCATAATTTGATGAGTTAGGCATATGAAAACACCCATAGTGCCATTACGAAATCAAGGTAATAGACATACCTAATACCTCTCAGAGTTTTCATGTGTATTTTAGGGTGTGTGTGTGTGTGTGTGTGTGTATGTTTTAAAAACACTTAATATGAGATTACCCTTATAACAAATTTTGAAGTGTACAATACCATATAGTTAACTATAGGTACTATGTTATATAACAGATCTCTGGAATTATTCATGTAGCGTAATTGAAGCTTTATACCTTTTGAATAACAACTCTCCAATTTCTCTTCCCCCAGCTCCTGGAAACCACTATTATATTCTCTACTTCTACAGAATTTTAGACTACTCTATGACTATTTTAGATACCTCATATAAGTGGACTCCTCCAATATTTTCCTTTCTGTGACTGACTTATTTCACTGAACATAATACCCTCCAGCTTCATCCATAGTTTTGCAAATAACAGGATTTCCTTTTTTAAAATGCTAAGATTCCATTATTATATATATCCATGTGATTTTGATATATACATATATACCTAATATATGTATATATCATATTTTCTTTATCCATCTGTTTGCCAATGGACACTTGGGTTGTTTCCACATCTTGTCTATTGTGAGTAATGTTGCAATAAATACAGGAGTGCAGATATCTCTTTGGGATCCTGATTTCAATTATTTTTGATGTATACCAGAAGTCAAATTGTAAGATCATACGGCAGTTGTTTTCGTTGTTTCCCATGATCCCTGTACTGATTTTCCTTCCCTTCAATAGCGTACATGGCTCCCTTTTTCCCGCATCCTTGCCAACACTCATCTAACAGGTATGAGATGACACATCATTATGGTTTGGGTTTGCCTTTCCCTGATGACTAGTGATGTCGAGCCCCTTTTCACATACTTGTTAACCATCTGTACATCTTTTTTCTCCCCAGAAAATATATATTCACATCCTTTGCCAGTTTGGAGAATATCGAAGGGGAATAAAAAAGTGAAATTCTCCACCAGTTTGGTGGTACTTAAAATTCTGATGCCTTTTCCTGACCTGCTTGTTCTATTTGATTTTTTGAATCCTCAAATGGCTGGGCTATGTGTTTTGTGAAGGTTCCATAGTTGAGTTCAGTGGGAGATAAAGGGTGGTGTATGTTTCCTGCATCTTACCCAGAACCAGAACCTCTGTAGATTTTTTGAAAAAGATTTTATTTTTAAGTAATCTCTACACCCAATATGGGCCTCGGGTTTATAGTCCCGAGATCAAGAGCCCCACGCATCACTGAGTCAGCCAGCGAGCCGCCCTCTGTTGACTTTTTAAGTCAATTTTCTGTCAAAGAATTTTTTTGATTTTAAATATTTATTTATTCATCAGTTGGTGGACATGTAGGCTCTTTCCATAATTTGGCTGTTGTTGACAGTGCCGCTATGAACACTGGGGTACATGTGCTCCTATGCATCAGCACTTCTGTATCCCTTAGGTAGATCCCCAACAGGGCTATTGCTGGGTCATAGGGGAGTTCTACGGATAGTTTTTTGAGCAGCCTCCACACTGTGTTCCAGAGTGGTTGTAAGATGTGGTTTATATACACAATGGAGTACTACATGGCAATGAGGAAGAATGAAATCTGGCCCTTTGTAGGAAAGTGGATGGACCTCGAGGGTGTCATGCTAAGTGCAATAAGTCAGGCAGAGAAGGACAGATACCATATGTTGTCACTCAGAGGTCTAACAGGAGAAACCTAACAGGGGACCACGGGAAGGGAAAGCGGCGGGGAAAGAGTTGGGGAGAGGGAAGGAGGCAAATCATGAGAGATCTTTGAATCCTGAGAACAAACTGAGGGCTGAAGAGGGAGGGGGGGAAGTGGTAGGGGGGCTGATGGTCATGGAGAGGGGCACTTGTAGGGAAGAGATCTGGGTGTTATATGGAAATCAACTTGGTAATAAACTATTAATAAAGCTAAAAAATAAAAAAATAAAAACAAAGCAATATTTATTTATATTTTATATATGAACATGTATTGATGATTTTATTGTTTTATTAAACTTTACATCTCACAAATAACACACTGAGGTTTTAGCTCTTTGTCAAAAATTATGACTATGAAACTGAAGTTGGGGCACCTGAGTGGCTCAGTCAGTTAAGCGTCTGACTCTTGGTCTCGGCTCAGGTCATGATCTCACAGTTTGTGAGTTCGAGCCCCACATCGGGCTCTGCACTGTCAGTGCAGAGCCTGCTTGGGATTCTCTCTCTCTCTTCCTCTTTTTCTAGCCTCCCCTGCTTGTAATCATTCTCTCTCTCTCTTTCAAAATAAATAAGTAAACTTTAAAAAAAATTTTAAAAGAAAGAAACTGAACTTAGTGTACAAGAGATCATACTTCCAAAGGAAGCTAGTATAGTCTTGTGGTCTTCTCTTCTACTCCCTGCCCTCTTGTTTTTTCCTTTTTGTAGTCATCATAATCGTCCGGAAATGGTGGTTCATGTTCACAAATTCCTTGCCTATCCTCCCATCCAAGGGTGGAGTTTAGTTCCCCTCCCCTTTTATGGGCTGGCCAGAGTGATTCATTCCAACAACAGAATGAGGTGGAAGGGATGCTGTGTGACTTCAGCAAATGCAAATTCCCAAACACTGGCAATGCAGCCACCGGCTGGCGAGGATGAAGAGCGACAGGAGCTCTTGTTCATTGCTCCCAGAATACAAAAGGGTCCAGCCACCTTGGAAAACAGGTTGGCAGGGTCTTAGCAAAAGAAAGCCTACTCTTACCGTACGACCCAGTAATTGTGCTCTTTGGCATCCGCCCAAAGGGGTTGAAGACTATGCATGCATAGAAACCTGCACATGGCTATATTCATAACTGTCAAAACTTGGAAGCAACCGAGGTGTCCTTCATTGGTGAGTGGCTAAATTAACCGTGATCCATCCAGTTAACAGAATATTATTCCATGCTGAAAAGAAGAAAGCTATCAAGCCATGATAAGACAGGGACAAAACTGGAATGCATATTAGTAAGTGGAAGAAGCCAATTTGAAAAGATTATATACTGTATGATTTCAACTAGTTGACATTTTTTAAAAGGCAAAACTATGGAGACAATTTAAAATATCACTGGTTGCCAGAGCAGGACAGATACCATATGTTTGCACTCATAGGTCTAACGGGAGAAACCTAACAGAGGACCATGGGGAGGGGAAGGTGGAAAGAGAGCTGGGGAGAGTGAGGGACACAGATCAAGGGAGACTACTGAATACTGAAAACGAACCATGGACTGAAGGGGGAGGGGGAGGGAGGGAAGGCGGTGATGGTCATGATGGGGGGCACTTGTGGGGAGAAGCACTGGGTGTTACATGGAAACCAATTTGAAAATAAACTATTAAAAATAAAATAAATTATCAGTGGTTGATAGTACCAGGGTGGCTAAGTCAGTTAAGGAGCTGACTTTGGCTCAGGTCATGATCTTGCGGTTCGTGAGTTCAAGTCCTGCATCAGGCTCTGTGCTGACAATTCAGAGCCTGGAGCCTGTTTTGGATTCTGTGTATCCCTCTCTCTCTGCCCCTTCCCCACTCATGCTCTGTTTCTCTCTCTGTTGCTCAAAAAAGTCATTAAAATGTTTTTAGTAAAAAAATAAAATATCGGTGGTTGCTGAAGGGTAGTAGAGGAAAGGATGAGTAGGTGGGACCCAGGATTCTTAGAAGTGTGAAACTCTCCTCTATGCTAGCATAGTGATGGGTGCATATCATTACACATTTGTCCAAACCGTAGAATGTAGACCAACAAGAATGAGCCATTCTGTAAAGTATAGACTTAGGTTGATAATGATTGTCAATGTAGGTACATCAATTGTAGCCAACACACTGCTCTGGGGTAGCATGTTTATAGTAGGGGAGGCTGTGTGGGTCTCAGGAAGGTGCTATTTGGGAATCTCTGTACTTCCTGCTCAATTGTGCTATAAATGTAGAACTACTCTAAAAAATCGAGTCCATTTAAAAGGAAAAAAAACCCATTTCTGGCTACCCTGTAGCTCCCATGCTGAAAAGACCTTGTGGACAGCTCTAGCTATTTGAGTTTTCTAAGCCTAGGTGCCACACATGTGAATCAAGTTTTACTCAGGATGACCTTGGCTCCAGCCACTATCTGACTCACCCTCATTAGAAATCCTGAGACAGGGGCACCTGGGTGGCACAGTCGGTTAGGTATCTGACTCCTGATCTCATCTCAGGTCATGATCTCATGGTTTGTGAGTTTGAGCCCCACATCGGGCTCTTTGCTGATGGCATGGAGCCTGCTTGGGATTGTCTCTCCTTCTCCCTGCCCCTCCCCTGTTTGTGCACATGTGTGTGCATGCTCACTCGCTCGCTCACTCTCTCTCAAATAAATAAACTTAAAAAATTAAAAATAAAAGAAATTCTGAGACAGACCATCAAGTAAACATACTCCCAAATTCCGTGAGAGACCCACGAAAACCATGAGAAATTATAAATGATTATTGTCACTTTAAGCCACTAAATTGCAGGGACATGCAGTAATAGTTAAAGGAATAAAAATGAAAGTCCACTGAAGCTGAATTCACTATTAAAAATTTTGAATTAAAGTAAATTCTGCAATGTTTACTTCCTTAATTTAGGGCATGCCATTAAACTATAAATTAAAAACAGTTTTGATTAGTATAAGATCATTTGTAGAATAACAAGTTATACATGTTTCCTTTTCTCCAATGTTCATATGCTTTTGGGAGACAGATGATGTGCTTGAATGTGTTCATCTCTCCAGGAAGCTCTCAGGGAAGCTAACACAAAACTTACAAAAGGACTAGAGACAGAGCCCATGGAATAGAATATTTTCTTTCCCTGGGTATAACGCTAGGGAAAAGAAACCTCCTTCAATGAAAGAACACAAATGCTATCTTCTATGAGTTGACCCAGATGTGTGTACTTCTCTGATTATTTCATCTGAGTCCTACCCTCTCTCACACTTACCTTGTTTGCACACCAGCAGGGCTCCAACAAGGCCTGAATTTAGGTCTTTCACCAGATCCACATGAGAAAAGTATGAGTAGGTGAGACACGGTGGGTCAGAGGCCATTGGACCATTCTCTTTCAGGACCTGCCAGACGTAGGTATGGCTCTCACCAGGAAAGACTTTATCATCTTCCTTCTCCTTCTGGCTGGTCTGGTCCTCATACTCAGCACCTAAAGCAAGAAGGGATACAAGTGTCCTTTCCACACCCACTGTTCACTCAAGGAAAGTATCAAGTTTATTATTATCAACAGATTCTACACAAGAAGTAGGCTTTCTGCAACTGAGTCCGGAAGACTAATAAGCAGCCTCACATAGCCCAGCGAAGTTGTAGGCCGCTAATGCCGACATGAGGGGGTCAGCGGGTCTCACTGCACCCTCTAGATTCTAACAAATAATAGTTTTCATCATTGCATCTTTACACCTGGTGTGCGTTCATTCAACTCGACAGACATATGTTGGTTACATACTTTGTCCCAGACTCTTTAATGAGCACTGGTGAAGAGAGTGGAAAGGTGAGATACAGGGAGTTTTAAAAATATTTTTAACTTGGCTCTTCTCTGGAGGAGCAGATCACATTAGGGGCAGATATTTCCTGGCTGTCCCATCCTTAGTGATGTTAAAATGGACTCCTGGATTAGTCTGATGCCTTGATTCTAAATTGAGCACTATATGTGTTCATCATTAATTAAGTGTCATTGCTTCCAGGTCATTTCAGTGGACAGGAGTAGAAAATATTTAAAGGCACTGACCATAACTCTTATATTTCTATTGAAACACTTTTCTAGCAACTCATCATAACGTCCTGCATTTATCACAGTCTCTGGAGTTCCAGAGAGGCCCAAAGCATTCAGGGGGCTCTTCATTTATATCCTGTCTTATCAGCTACACATCTGAAAAAGGGACCTCTCCAATCGAGCAGTGCAACACGCACCTGCACTGCACCTACTCTGCCTGTACTTTCACTGCAAACTTTCAGCAGCCAAAGGCCACCCCCAAAGTCAGTCTCTCGGGGGTACAGGGACACCCTTTTCAGTGTGCACTAGGTAGTAGTGGCTTCATCCAGAAGCAATATCAGACCAACACCTGAGCATGGCAGAGACCAGGAGACTTTTTTAAAAACCTGAGTCAGCCCCTGGGGATGGAGTATGTGTTTCAGGTGCCGGTGTGATCATGGGTTGATATTAAATTCTAGATAATAGATACATTTGGATAGGGACGGAAGGAATCAGGAGATACATAAGAGGCTTCAATTGTATCTATAATATTTAATTTCTTAAGGCAAAAATGGCAAAAGGGTGTTCTGTGTAATTTTCACTATTATATGTGTGATTTCAATGTGCCTTTCACACGGAAGATGTGCTAAGGAGTGTACTGAATCAACAAAAATCCACTGCTGAAAGGATGCCATTTTGTTGTTAGCCCTTGAGCCAGTCAAAGCTTTCTCCAGTACTTTTGGGCTTAAGATACACAAGGAAGAGAGAAAAATTGAGGAGAACATCACAGAGCTTGCTGTAGAGAAGACTGCAGAATAAACCATCCCAAATGGAGCAGTGTGAAACAACAGCTACTGTACTACCCTTGCAGATTCTGTGGGTCAGGAGCTCAGAACACAGGCAAGGTGGCACCTCCACTCCAAGGCGTCCAGGGCGTCAGCTGGCATGCCACAAACAGCTGAGGGCTGGAACCATCTGGAAGGTTTGTTATTCACACATCTAGTAGCTGGATAGGGATGATCTGAAAACTGGATTCAGTTGGGACTGTCAACCAGCACACTTACACCTGGGACTTTCTACTTGGCTTGGGCTTCCTCATGGGGACTCTGAGGAGTCAGGATGTCAAATGGCATTTCAGGACACCAGAGTGAATGTTGCCACAAGCAAGACAGAAACAGCATGTTCTTTTACCAGTCAGTGTCAGAAGTACGTGGCACAGGCTCCCCCATACACTATTGGTTGAAGCAGTTACACGCCTCCACAGATTAAAGGGAAGGAGCTATAGATTCCAGGGGCACCTGGGAAGCTCAGTTGGTTGAGCGTCTGACTTCGGCTCAGGTCATGATCTCACAGTCTGTGGGTTTGAGCCCCACATCAGGCTCTGTGCTGACAGCTCAGAGCCTGGAGCCTGCTTTGGATTCAGTGTCTCCCTCTCTGTCTGCCCCTCCTCTGTGCAGTCTCTGTCTCTGTCTCTGTCTCTGTCTCTCTCTCTCTCTCAAAAGTAAAATAAAACATTAAAAAAAGAAATACGGACTTCCATCTTTATAAACCACCACACCGGGGCATTTAAGAGTGTTCTCAAGTAGGCAGCTTCCTGAGCAGTGTGCGCTCAGTAACCAAGGTAGCTGGGAGTTTACACAAAGATCTCACGGTCAGGCCCAGGGGCTGCGGCGAGCTCTTTGGTCTCCACCTTCCACCTCCAGCCCCGACCCTCTTCTCTCCCCCTGATGTCTACGGCCTTGTACCTGCGTCCTCCCTCTGCCTGGCCTCCACTACACTGTCTGTCCCGGAGAGCCCTCTACCTATCCCGCTGTGGTTCGTTGGTCAGCCTTATCCCAGGCCTAGCCTAGGGCCCCAGAAGTTAGTCAACTGTGCTTCAGGGGGGTACTCCGGCCCTCTCTGTGGAACCTGCAGTCATTACTCCTTTACCAGATCTCTGCTCAGCAGCTTCGGGTTGAGATTTCCTGACTTGAACGTCCCCATGCTGTCTTTCAGGTCTCACTCAAAGTTCTGCAGCTCATGGCCAACCCCACCTAATGCATCCTGAGAACCTCACTTCATGGACACCCCTATAGGCTAGGTTGGTGTCTTAGGATCCACCGGTCTGGAAAAGGAAGTAAAAAAGTATCTCTAGCACTGAGCTTTCATTTTCACTCCAGACCAAATTTGAAGTTTCCTTGGACCTGCTTTTCGCTTGTTTTCTGGCTACTTGTTTTCTGTCTACTTTGACAGATACTTCACATGAACAGACTGTCTAGGTTTAGATCCTAGGAGCCAAAGCAAGTCAGATGGCTAAGCCCCACATCAATACGTGGGGAAATATGTCTCTCCAAATCTGGGGAGGGGATGACTACTTGCTAACCAGTAACACGATTTACCAGAGTCGGCTTGGGAGAGAAAAATGACAGGTTTACAAAGCTATAGACACATAAAACAGATCAGTGCTTGCCCAGAACCGGAAATGGGAAGGGTCTGGAACTCCAAAGAGAGAATTTCTTGTAGTGACAGAAGTGTTCTAAACACGAGCTGTGTTGGTGGCAGCACACGTGTAAAAGTCTACTAAAAGTCATCAAACTACGTTTTACTGAAATGTAGTTGACATACAATATTCTATTCGTTTCAGGTGTACCGCATGGTGATTTGGCAATTCTTTACATTGCTCAATGGTCACCACGGTGTCTGGTTACATCTGTCACCATACAAAGTTGTTACAATATTATTGACTTTATTCCTTAAGCTGTACATTAAAGTCCTATGATTTATTTATTTTTAACAGGAAGTTTTTGCTTTTTAATCCCCTTCATCTATTTTCCCTAACCCCCCAAATTCCCTATCCTCTGGAAACCACCAGATCGTTCTTGGTATCTATGAATCTATTTCTATTTTGTTTTGTTTGTTTTTAGACTCACATATAAGTAAAATCATACAGTTTTTGTCTTTCTCTCTCTGACTTATATTTCAGTTAGCATAATACCCTCTAGTTCCATCCACATCATTGGAAATGCAAGATTTCATTCTTTTGATGGCTGACTAATATTCCACTGTGTGTGTGTGTGTGTGTGTGTGTGTGTGTGTGTGTGTGTGTTTATGACCACATCTTCTGTATCCATTCATCTATGGATGGATACCTGGGTTGCTTCCATATTTGGTCTCTTGTAAATAATGCTGCAATGAACAGAGAGGAGCATATATCTTTGCAACTTGTGTTGTTTTCATTTTCTTTGGATAAATACCCAGAAGTGGAATTGCTGGATCATACAGTACCTGTATTCTTAATTTTGGGGTCACCTCCATCCTGGTTTCCACAGCAGTGGCACCAGCAGTGCAGGACGCCTCCCCTGGTGTCACACGCTCACCGACACTTGTTATTTCTTGTGTCTTTGTTACTAGCCACTCTGACAGGCTTGAGGTGGTACCTCAGTGTGGTTTTGATGTGCATTTCCCTGCTGATGAGTGATGCTGAGCATCTTTTCACGTGTCTGTTGGCCATCTGGATGTCCTCTTTGGAGGCGTGTCTATTCAGATCCTCTGCCCGTTCCTTCATTTGTTTGTTTTAATTTGGGAGGTTTGTTTTCTTTGATATTCATTTGTGTGAATTCTTTATGGATTTTGGATATCAACCCCTTGTGGGATATTTCATTTGCAAATACCTTCTCCCACATAGTAGGTTGCTGTTTCATTTTGTTGATGGTTTCCTTCACTTATGCAAAAACTTTTTAGTTTGATATAGTTCCATTTCTTTATATCTGTCTTTGTTGCCCTTGCTGTCAAACTACTTCAGATGAATGAATTTTATGGTATATAAGTTATACCTCACTAAAACTGTATAAAAATGCTATGGGGAGAGTGGCATCTGGGGGACTCAGTTGGTTAAGCATCTGACTTTGGTTCAGGTCATGATCTTGCAGTTTGTGGGTTCAAGCCCCACATCGGGTTCTGTGCTGACAGCTCAGAGCCTGGAGCCTGCTTCTGATTCTGTGTCTACCCTCTCTCTGCCCACTACCCCCTCAAAAATAAATCAAGATTAAAAAAAATTTAAAAATGTTTAAAAATGCTATGGAGAGGGGCACCCCAAGGTAGGCAGAGAGACTACAGCTGGAGGGTAAACCGTACACAAAAGTCAATTTGAGATGGATCACCGAGCTATACAAGGTAAAATAATAAAACTTCTGGAGAAAAGCATGGAAGAAAGTCTTTATGACTTTGGGATAGGCAAATAGTTTAAACAGGACATGAAGCTCTAACATAGAAAGAAAAAAGTGATCATTTTGTGGTTCATTAACTGTTGAACTTTTGTGCTTCATTAGTAACTTTTGTTTACCAAAAAAATTACTGAGAGAGTGAAAATTCAAGGCACAGATTGGAAGAAGATATGCCAATATTTACATCTGTCAGATGATGTGTATTCAGAATATATAAAGTACGTGTACAAATCAATAAGGATAAAGATAAACAACTCCTTTTTTCAACAGGAAAAGCAGTTAAACACTTGATATTTTACAATAGGGCATCAGAAAGGTCCACAAGCATATGAAATGACACTCAGCATCATCACAGATGTAAGTGGCAGGCTGGGGCTCCCAGGCTGGTCGAAGGAGGCCAGCAGCTTGTGGATCGCAGCATATGGATATTTAGGCTACTGGCAGGACTGTAAGTCACATGGCTTCGAGGCCATTTTCTCACCGTGTTGTTCCTGGGCAGACATTTCCTCTAAACCCCCTGTCCCCGCCCGTCGTCCTCCCCCAGCCCAGGTCTGCCTTGGCCTCATGAGTACTACTCAAACAATTTCAGGAGGAAATGAGTCAACATGTTAAGTGCAGTTAGGCCATCCAACATACGGCATGTGCTCCAACAGTTTATTAATGATTCGCTTGAATTTCCTTGATCTGTATATGCCCTAGTCTCTCTGGACAACACAGCACTCCCTGCACTCCCTTCGTGCTCTGTGAAGGTCAAGGAGCAGTTAGGTAAAGTGGGGACCCTATGAGGTCAGCTTTTGCTTCTGGTAGTTGGCTCTTATCTCACGGTGGCATTGATATTTAGGAACTGGAGAGAGGGGAGGGAGAGGAAATATTGTCAAAGTGAGAATCTAAGGAAGGAACAATTCCATTTCATTTCTATACCATGAGCCTTCAACTTCCCTAGGAAGTTTCTGGACATAGGAAGGCAGATGAAGTGGAATTCTTAGGATCTGTGGCCTGGCTCCTCAAGGGAGGACAGGAAGTCAATTAAACTTCAGGGCTTAAACTAAGGTAACAGGGTTCCTGACTTCATGAACCAGGCCTCGGTTTGAATCCCGACTCCACCATTCCCCAGTGGTATGAGGGTGAGAAGACAGTAGGAGGGCATCAGACTCACCTTCGGAAGCTTTCCAGTAGGATACACCAACAGCATGAAGGCTGACGGGGTGAGAAGCCATGTTCTTGAGTATAATGACCACTGTGTCAAAAACCTCGGCCCGGATGGTAGGACCTAGCAGACCTGCAAGAACAAGATATCCCCCAAAGCTCACTTGGAGAGCAGCACTCCATAAAACCTGCTACTATGAAAGTGGTGGCTGAAGTCGGGCCCCATGATTATTGATAAAAAGCAGTAATTGAATGAATAAATGCATAAACTGCCATCACCAGCTCAACGCATGGTTCTTCTGAGGATGGATGTCTGGCAATCCATTCCGCCGAGTTCCTGGAGGTGCAGTAGCGAATAAGACCCATCATGGGAATTATATTCAAGAGAATGAGATCAGGCACACAAAGAAATAAGAACCATTCTGGTTGCGGTCAATGCTATGAAAGATGTGCTAGAAAACGCTGAAGCAGGAGACACAGGATCCTTTAAGTATAGTGGTCAGGGAGGGCGTGTTTGAGGAGGTGGCATTTGAGCAGAGGTGTGACTAATTAAAAAGCAAGATTTGCAAACATCTCTTAGAAAACATTCAAAGCAGATAAAACAAACGGAAAAGTCCTGAGACAGGAATAATATTCACGCGGTTGAGGACCAGGTGAATGAGCAGGGCAATAGTAGGAAATAGGGTTATAAAGGCAGGGAGGGAACGTAGCATGTAGGACTTTGTAGGGCACAGAGGTTTGGATGAATTTGGAATTTATAAGAAGTAAGCAGACGTGGGACTTGTTTTGGATGACGAGTCGACAGGATGATTCCTGTGGTTTGGGTTTGTGAAACTGGGTGGCAGTCAGGTCAGGACACAGAAAATTAAGAGGGAAATCAAGACTTCTGATTTACAGACATACTAAGTATAAGATACATACAAAATGGGGACGCCTGGGTGGCTCAGTCGGTTAAGCGTCCGACTTTGGCTCAGGTCATGATCCTGTGGTTCATGAGTTGGAGCCCCACATTGGGCTCTGTGGTGATGGCTCAGAGCCTGGAGCCTGCCCCAGATTCTGTGCCTCCCTCTCTCTCTATGCCCTTCTCCCTCTTGTGCTCTCTCTCTCTTAAAAATGAAGAACATTAAAAAAATTAAAAAAGATATCTACAAAATGATTTATTGAGTGAACTGGATTCAATGAGACAAAAACATGAAACAGATTTATTTTGCATAGTTTTTAACTGTGTTATGTGGAGTTTCCTCTCTTGCACTTTGAACAATCTCCAAATTTTCCACTAACCTTTACAGATCAACAGTATCATATTAGTCCAGTGACACCAGTCTAGACCAACTAGTCCAGTCTAGTGGAATATCAAACATTTGATGTCTCCTGAAGTTTAAGGCTCCCTCCCTCCTTCAGCTACGTCCTGATAAGTTCCGAAACCGATGTTCTCATCTTCCTCTCCTAGTCCGCCTCCCCGACTCACCTCACTGCCTCTGGGCCCTTTGGAGCCAGGGAGAAAAAAAGGACAGGGGTGGAAAAAGCGGCCTGCTGACAAGATCATTCTTGGAAGGAACAGTGATAATGTGGTTTTGGCCCTCCCGGTCATGGGGCATGCCAAACGTCTGTGTGCTTCTTTCTTACGAAATGTATACGAGCTCCTGGGAGGCCCCCCCCCAGTCATGCCCTCTCCACCTGTCACTTGTATCTCTCTTCTCCGTCTCTGCTTCTGGCAGTATAATCACAGAGTCCCAGGCAGGATCTTCTCAAGACCAGTCTTGTCCTATGACCCTCCTCATGTCACGCAAGTGAGAGGTGCAAGGGGCAGTGCAGTTAGCTTCAGCTCCAGCCCACAATCCTTATTATGACAGCAGGGGAAGTTCCCCAAAGACCCTGGCCTTGAAAATTTTTCCAGATAAAAACTAGGCACGAATCAGAGTCCTACAAGCTGCACAGGTGTTACGTCAAGGCTTCTAAGTGCTTCTCCTGAGGCCTTGACATGAGCAGGAAGCCTCCCCACAAGGGGGTTTTACAGATCACCAAAATTGGTCTCCAAAGAAATCCTCAAATCTAAACGATTTCCTAAGTCCCCAGTCTTCTTGTATATAGGCTAAGGGTTGTAGAGCCAATTTGGGGTCACCAGGTGAACAAGTTCTAAATATGAGAACAGATATTTCTCTTTAGAATTTGCGGGGGTACTTGTCACCTATAGCTCTCAGAAATAATCCTATGGTAGGAGATGTCTCATCATAGTATCTTGTCACGTGCTCGCTTGGTATCTGAGTGGACCTATCAAGCAAGCAGTGTGAACTGAAGATATAAACCTGGGATTAACTGCCATAGAGATGGTGTCTTAACACTGTGAGACTGGATAAGACCAGCCAGGGATAGGAGGTGAAGACACGATGAAACAAACCCAGGTCCGAGACCCAGAGCACTCTAACTTCTAGAGAACAGCGGAGGAGGGGGGCCCGGCAAACAGACGGAGGACACTCGGCCAGTGCATTTCCCTGACAGGGGGTAGTGAGGAAGCCTAGCCCTCGTCAACTGCAGCCTGAACACTGGCGGGTCCTTGCCGGGACACCAGACGCAGATACTGGGTCTCACAATACACAGTCAGGGTCGTTTCCATTACCCAACCACGGTGGCCTGGGCTTGGCGATGTTGAAGAGGCGATCCGTAAACTCTACGAACACAGTCTTTCTGTACATGACTGACGTGCTGGATGGCAACGGTCTCGGCCCCCCAGGGGAAAACCTGCATGGAGAAAGGAAAAAGTCATTCATCTCAGTGACCTTCTTTAAACCCATTTTGAAAAGCAGCTGGAAGTAAAGCTTCTCTCCCGCTCTCCTCTCCGGCTAACACAGCAAATTGGAAATTGTATGTAAGTCCGTGCTACAGGCTGAATGTTTAGGTGTGCACAAAACTGGATTAGTGACCTTAGACGAGACCCCAGAGAGATCTCTCACCTCTTCCACCGTGCAAAATTACAGTGGAAAGATGGCCATCCATGCACGAGGAACAGGGCCCTCACCAAACACCAAATCTACTGGGACGTCGATGTTGGACTTTCAGCCTCCAGAACTACAAGAGACAAATGTCTGTTGTTTGTGAGCCACCCAGCACGTGGGGTTTTGCTCCAGCAGCCTGAGCTGAGACCATCCCTAACATCTATCAAACCAAAACACTGTTTGCAAAAGTCATCTGGGGGCGCCTGGGGGGCTCAGTCGATTAACCGTCTGACTTCAGCTCAGGTCACGATTTCATGGTTCGGTGGTTCAAGTCCCACATCAGGCTCTGTGCTGACAGCTCAAAGCTGGGAGCCTGCTTCAAATTCTGTGTCTCCCTCTCTCTCTGCCCCTCCCCCACTTGTGCTCTGTCTCTCTCTCTCAAAAATAAATAAACATTAAAAAAAATTTTTAAGTCATCTGATACTTCAGGTACCATTTGATAAAATAAATGATAAACTGGTACATATACACTGCATCAGCAAAAATTCCTTTGCCAAAGCAGGCGTCACATTGTCCTTCAACTTCTTCTCTAAAGGAGAGGGTGACTTTAAGTAACTTGTATTCCAACTTTGTCAGTATGTGTCTCGAATTATACTTCCCCTCTGAGGGATACTAGGAATATCACAAAAATTGCCTGCCAGTGGAGACCGTATGAGCCGTGTACGAGGTACAGGGTCAGTCCTCCATTAGAGCTCATTTCTGTCTCTGATCACATACTCCCAATTATCCATTTATTCACAAATTAGCTACTGACTCAGGAACTGTAGAATGGATTATATAACTGCTCCTAAAATGTTATTCTTTGCCTCATTTATTAAAACGTGTAGGTAAAGACTGGTTCCTAACTTTTCCTCTCTGTCCCTCACAAGTTAGGTTGTTGTGTTCTGGAACCCCGTCTAGGTTAAATGATCAAAATGACCAATGTGAATCCTAGCGAAAAAGGTGCCAGGTGAATGGTTGAAAATAGCACTGGTTGAAGGTGACTAGTGCCACTCATCTTCACACTGATAGAGTAGCTGTGCCGTTTTCTATACGTCGTAGGGAGTGTCTCTTCCTGACTTATGTCCTGGGTATTCAGCTCTTACCACTCCCCAGATTTTACCAATTGGTAACGTTTCAGCAAGCCGAAGAAATAGAGGCACGAGGCATGGACATTTGGGGAATGAAGATGCATGTGGAGAAAGCAAGGCTCCTGCTCTGGAAGGACACGTTCACGTGTGGATCCAAACCGCGATAAGTCAAAACACACGCGAGCACTCAGCCCCCACAGATGCACATTCGTTCATTTAGACACCACACACTCAGTGCCACTGTGCCGTCACATACTAGAAATGAACAAGGAGAGCTTTTAAAAGATATGCATTTCGACGTGGAGCAGGTGTTGTTTCTTTTTCACATCTGACATCAGATTTCGATCTCCTATATTTGACTAATACTTAAAAATGACCTCTTATGGTTAGGTCACCTGATGCTGCTTTCTCCACTGAAAACCTGACTTTGCTTTGTGGCAACACTGGAAAGGAAAAGAGCCGAGGGTCCCTGACAGCCACGTGGGGGCGTGTACACAACACAGTGGGCACGC
Organism: Suricata suricatta; assembly: GCF_006229205.1. NCBI lineage: Eukaryota > Metazoa > Chordata > Mammalia > Carnivora > Herpestidae > Suricata > Suricata suricatta. Next base: position 110,762,161 of record NC_043717.1, read on the forward strand.
TGTGCACACGCTTGTGCTCTCTCTCTCTCTCTTCCAGGTGTCAGCAGCTGGAATCCGACTGGGGTTAGGAAGCTCAGGCACTATGCATCCAGCCCCTTCCTCTTTCTGGCTCGGGACAGGATTCAGGGAGTTGGGGTGAATAACTGGACAGGGGCAGACCCAGACCCCTGGCACTCGATGTGCACTTATCCCCATACACTGTCACCCTCGTTTCCTGGTCTTCTGCACAAACTTGCGATCCATGAAGCAATACTTCCTCCGTCTGGGTAGTGTCGGAAACCATTCAGTTTTCATGTATAAGTTTCTTCTGCACGACATTCCCAGACGTGGTTGTGATCACAATGAGAGTTTGCACTAGAGCGGAGCACACTGCCCGTGGAGCTGAGCTTGGGGTGTGGTGGGGGGCTCACAAACTGTCATTTCTCCTTCATGCCCCTCCTCTCTGCCCCTAGAGCTTACATAACTGCCTGTTTTCAAATTGAATGATTAGGTCAATGCTTCTTGATTTATTTTTGAAAGATAATACCAACACAGTAATAATAAGACCAGGGTGAAATACTGCAGTTCTAACATCTCAATCTGAAAGGGATTTTTTTCTATCTTATACAGAGGAATCTAGCATCGATAGACGCTCAGAAGTAGCCTTGGGTATAAACATTTAAGGATGGGCAGAACAACATTTGTGTGTTGGAAGCCAAGGACCCTGAACAGACAGTCTTCTCAACTTCAAAATGAAAATCAATTTTCTAATGGGGCGCCTGGGTGGCTCAGTCAGTTAAGCATCTGACTCTTGATTTTGGCTCAGTCATGATTTCGCAGTTCATGAGTTCAAAACCTGTACTGGGCTCTGCACTGACTGTGCAGAGCATCCTCAGGGTTCTCTCTCTCCCTCTCTGCCCCTCCCCCAGTCATTCTCTCGCTCTTTCTCTCTCTACTGCTTTGGCCTTCTACATGGAAGAGATAGTCCTGCTCCCTCTAGCCATCGTGTGCCACCTAAGGAAGAAAATTTAGAGGCAACAGTGAAGTTCACAGTCCAGGGACACAGGCTTACCATAAGACTGAAACCTAACCATACAACTATCGAATGCGTCCTGCCCCACACCTTAGCACTACATTACTAAAGATCCAATTTATCACAGTTCCCTTTACCCAGTATTCTATTCAGAGGGAAGGAATTAATGTAGGTCAGAAACTCAGATCTACGTAAAGAAAGGAAGAACATCAAATAATGAAAAGTCAAGAGAGCATTCACCACAGAAGAGGCACCAAACTACTAAGGAGACTGACTACCTTAGCCAGTTGGTATCAGCCACCCTCCATCCTTGCAACTCCAATCCTGCCAAAATGGACATATATATGGATGGAGGAGCCATAGCTTAGGCAACGCGAGCGTGCAGTATCACAGACTCACCAAGGCTCGAACGTCCAACTTGCCAGCAGCAGAGACCAATACTAACGCCCTGATACATCACGATTCCTCAAGGAAACTATTCAGAAATTAGTGAGCCTCAATAAGCACCAATAAACTCCCCCTAAAAACTTCCTGCCTGTGCGCGCGTACATACACACCGAAAAAAGCTGACACCTTTTATTTTTCATTTGTGTGCTTATAAAGCTATAAAAGCACCCAAGGAAGCACAGATATTATCATTACTTGAAAACTATTTGCTGGGAAGATTCCTTTTCATCCGAGTTGTGTTCAGACCCTCCACGGTGAGCTGTGAGTCTGCGGAAACGCCGCTGCCCAAGGTCAGCAGCCCAAGTCGCGGGCCGCGGCCCCCGACTTCCGGCGACGGCGCAGGCGCAGGCGCAGGCGCCGCGGGGCTTCACGGCGAGAGGGC
>NC_043717.1:110764101-110811010 GCF_006229205.1 Suricata suricatta
CCTCCCGGTCCCCCCCCCCCCCCCGTCCCCCCCCCGGGAGGCGGCCGCAGCTCGCCCCACTCCAGGGTTTCGGGACGCCCGACACCGCCGGGCTGGGGAGCAGCTGTGGCCACTCTAGGCCCTGACACAGGACTTTGTGCGCTGGCTGAGGGCCAGGGGCCAGTGCACGGAGATAAGGAGGCTTTCCCAGAAAAGGGCGCCGATTTCGGGAGGAAGGAAGGAAGGTCTGCGCGGACCAGTGGGCACAAACAGGCTGCATGAGCAGCTGGTCAGAGACCCATGTCATTCACTCCTGCTCCACTGGTCCCTCTACTTCAAATCACACCTGTCACCATGTGAGGGCTCCCTGGTGACCAGTTGCTAGCTAGCGGAGGAAGAAACCTCAGCTTTGTTTACAGATGGCTCAGCTTGTATGCAGATACAAGCCAATGTTATTGGCTGTGAACTTTGTGTAGAAAGAGAATTGGCCTGAGATTCAAACATATACAGACAAATGGACAGTAGCAAATGGTCTGGCTGTCTAGCCGGGGGCCTAAAAGTGACAGGACTGGAAATACCAGGGAGAAGGATATTTGGGGTAAAGACATATTAATGAGTGGTCACAAAACAGAAAGATCTTCATGCCATATATTAATGCCACCATAGAGCTTCTACCCTGGAAGAAACAGAACTGGCAATTAACATCAGCCAGCCTCTGCCTGGGCTGCCACAGTGCTGACAAAGTGTGAGGTCTGTGGCTATGGGGGCAAGGAGAGGATTTATGCATGGATCCCAAAGCATAGGTTCCCACTAAGGCTAATCTACCTGCTGCCCCTGAAAGTCCAACCTGCCAGCAGCAGAAACCATGCTGGGTGCCCAGCACTGCACTGTCCGGCATGGAGACCAGCCAGCGCATCAGTGGCAAGTTGACTGCACTGGATGCCTTCCATCGTAGAAGGGCCAGCACTTCATTGTAATAGAGACATGTAGGTTTTTAGTGTTTCCTGCCGGCAAGGCCTCAGCCAGCCCTGCTATGTGACTCCTACAAAGGGTTCAATTCACTGATGTGGGATCCCTTATAACATCATGTCTGACCGGGGAACCCACTGTACAACAAAGTAGGTGCTGGTGTGGGCCCCTGACCATGACATCTGTTGGCATTATCACGTTCTGCCCCACCCAGGAGCTGCCAGACAGAGAGAGCAGTGAAGTAATTTCTTAACTCACAGCTAAAACTCCAACTTGGGGCCAGGGCCCTGTGAAGATAGAGGGCCAACTTCCAAGAGGCTGTACATGCACTGATCCAAAGATGGTTCTGTATTCCTGGGCTTAGGAACCAAAGAAGGGCAGCAAAAGCAGCTCAGCTTACTATAGCCCCACTGTGACCCTCCTGGCGAATCTCTGCCACCCCTCTCTACAGCTCTGAGCTCAGCAGGTTAGAAGGTCCCCACAGCAGAAACGCAAAAGTCTCAATGAGTTAGTTAGAAATTAGTGGGCCACCTGGGGCTACTCAGACCAAAGGGGCAAGAGGCCAGAAGAAGAGCCCCTGGGGCATGATTACAGGGCGGGGAGAGGGAGAGCAGGTGTCACACGGGCGGGCAGAAATGCGCCCCACCCAAGGGCGGCCACCCTGCCTGGGAAGCAAGGTGCCGGCCCCTGAGACCTGGAGAAGCTGCCCCTACCTCCCTCCCCCCCCCCCCCCCGCAATGTAAGTGAGGACATGGCAGGTGAGCAGGTGAGGAAGGTGATGAAGACAGGAACAGCCTGGGGTAACACCCCGCACCAGCGGGACCAGAAATCCCCTTTCCCAAAGCCACACGCAGGCCCTTCCCAGGGTAGGCCACGCCCCCTTCCCGGGGCAAACTACGCCTCGTTCCCAGCTCAGACCACGCCCCTTCCCAGGACAGGCCACGCCCCCTTCCTGGGAGCCGCTCGGCCACTCCCAGGGTAGCCAGTGCTTCATGATGGATCAGGATGAGACAGAAAAGTCTAGCCACATTGGCCCAACTTGGGACAACTCGGAACGGTGGCTCCTGCTCCAGAGCTCCCGGTAGGGTCAACCTGACCGCAGTCCAGCTTCTCCTCGTGCCCACCCGTTTCTTTTCTGTCCTTCCCTTCCCTTCCTCTCCCCAGGATTGGTCCTACGTATGTGCACGCTAAATAAACGTCCTGCACGTTAATCTGTCTCACAGTCAGCTTCCAGGGAACCCAACCCCATCAAATATGATACTAATTCATATTTAAATGTGCTCTAATTTCATCTATCTCTCAAAATTTTCCTGGCATTCGGCTTGGCATAGACCTACATGGCTTTTAGTCATGTAATAACATTATCTGGTATCCATATCATCAAGTGCACTCCTCTCTTCATACATTTGTCTCATCTCCTGGCCACTTTGACACTTATGTCCTTCCACAGTCATCAATCAACTCGTCCGTAATTTGTCACCTTCTCCCTTTTTCCATTTCATCTCCTTGGTCCTGCAGAATCTATTCCACCCAGTTTCTCCCAAGCTTCCACTGGTTTCTAACTAAACTCAGACCCATTTCAAGAGAAAGGTATTTTGACATCCACTAACAGAGTGCTTCCACTTTAATATTTCTGACTAAAATGAAAATTTAAGACACAGAAAATGTTTACTAGAGCTACAGCTTGGAAGAGCAGAGGGGAACAGGATCGAGAGCACACAGACAACACTTTTTTCTCCTTCTAAGGAAAGAGGCAAAAGCAGAGGCTAAAGAAATAAGTTTGTGGGACAGAGAAACAGGAGGCCTAGACCCTAGTCCAATGGAACATGGTCCACAGCAGGGACATTATTCAAAGGGCCATACCAGGTATCCCATCCAGGTATGTGACTCAGTTCTGAGATGAGCGCGTAAAGAACCATGAATAACTCTCCAGGCTAAGAACCTTCTAGCAGAGTGAACAGTTTCCTCTGAGGCGGAAACACGTGATGCATGTGCCTGTCTCAGTTTCAGGGTAATCTGCACAGTAAGTGACAAAATGTTCCAGGGTTCATGGATTTTACTCCTTCCTAATTTCTGTGGGATTTTGTTTGTGCATTTCCCTTGGGATTTCATATGTAAATCTTGCCAAATGTATTTGGCAACAATGTCTTTCACATGAATTGTTCTTTCACATTTTATCTAAAACTAATCAGAAAACCTATTATATTCCCTGACCTTTGCTTAGAAGTTGAGCAGCTGCAGGAACAGATAATATAAAACTGAATTTCCCCAGATGTTTATTTCAACATTTGGCAAAGCCTGTCAGGATGTGTCTAGAGTCAGTTTATCCTGTTAATCAGTATCAAAATAATCTAGACTATAAAATAGTATCATCAAAATAAAAAGTCTATTCACTTTTTCCTGGTAAAAATACAAGAAAAGAAGGCTAGATGACAAGTACATCGTTTTCTCCATTTCTCCAACTTTACATTATTATTCACATGCCTTAGACTGCACACTGGATGAAAGATATAATACAAAGTGCAATGTATTGGGGCGCCTGGGTGGCTCAGTTACTTAAACCTCTGGTTCTTGATTTCAGCTCAGGTCATGATCTCATGGTTTGTGGGTTTGAGCCCAGAGTCAGGCTCTGCACTGACAACATGGAGCCTGCTTGGGATTGTGTCTCTTTGCCCCTACCCCCACTTGCACTCCCTCAAAATAAATAAATAAACCTTAAAAAAAAAACAAAGTACAATGTATTAAGTACAAATTTTTAAATAATTTTTAACATGACAAACATTAATGGATAAGTAGCTAATTGTTCAGTTAGATATTAGGCTACTGACCATCTGGGCCTCTACTTTAGGGACATTAACACTTCACAACTGCAAGCTAGATAGACTATAGAAGGTACTTGAATCCATTCCTCACACCACACACAAAAATTAACTCAGGGTATTAGAGGTCTAAATGTCAGAGCTAATATTATAAAACTCTTGGGAGCAAATATAGATATAATTCAGTATGACCTCCCATTTGGCAATAGTTTCTTAGATATGACATCAAAAGCACAAACAACCAAACGAAGAAAAAAATAGATGAATTGAACTTCATCAAAATGAAAAACTTTGTGCTGGGAGAAAATATTCAAAACCGGTATACCTAAAAATCTATCCAGAATACATACAGAATCCTTAAAACTCAAAAATAACAAGATAATCCAAATTTAAAATAGGCCAGGGGCTCCACAGTGGGTTAAGCGTCCGACTCCTGATTTGGGCTCAGGTCACGATCTCATGGGGGTGAGATTGAGCCCAGCATCAGGCTGTGTGCTGACCATGGAGCCTGCCTGGGATTCTCTCAATCTCTGTCTGTCTGTCTGTCTCTCTCCCCCTCTCTACAGCTCACACACACACACACACACACACACTCTCTCTCTCTCTCTGTCTCTCTCTCTGTCTCTCTCTCTCTCCTCTCTCTCTCTCTAAAATAAAATAAAATATGCCAAAGATCTGAACAGACATTTCATCAAAGAAAATATAGGAACAGCCCATCACACATGCAAAGATGCTCAGAATCTTTAGTTGTCAGAGCAGTGCAACATCAAGTGTCATCCAGGATGGGGTGAAACTGGCACTGTCATGTGTTGTTGGTGGGAACAGAAAAGGTACAACCAATCTCCAAAATCTGTTGGCAGTTTCTTATCCTTAAACATGCGTTTACCATATGATCTAGCAATTTCATTCCTGAATATTTAATCAAGATAAATGAGAACAGATGTCCACACAAAAGCTTGTACAGGAATGCTAATAGTGGGTTTATTTATTCGCTCCCAAATTGGAAACAGTCCGAAGGTCCATGTGGCAGTGAATGGATATACAAATCGTGATATATTCCCATAACAATGGAGCCATAAGCAGCAATACAACGACTAAAACTACTTCATGCAACAATCTGAATGAATATACAAATTATGATTGTAAAGATAAAAAGTCAGACACTGAAGAGTGCATAGTACACAATTCTAATGATATAAAAAGCATTAAAAAGTCAAAAATGAATCCAGAAAGTAGCTTGTGGGCAAGGGCGAGATCAGGGTGGGGAGACCCACTGAAAAGTTGCAGGATTGATATAAATGTTCTATATGTTGATTGAGGTGGAGATTATGTAACTTGTATGCATTTCTCAAAACTTATCAAACAGCACATTTAAAATCTGTGTATTTCATTGTATGTAAATTATACCTGTGGTGGGCAAAATTTTGCTTCCCTTAACCTTTGGTTTTTGGTGTTATGCCCGTGAATATGTTACATGGCCAAAGAAACATTGCGGATAGAAATAGGTTGCTAATCAGCTGATCCTGACAGGGGGAGATTATCTTGAAATATCTGGGTGAATCTGATGTAATCACTAAAATTCGTAAACGTGGAATAGGAAGGCAGAAAAGGTCAGAGCGATGTGGTGGAAGTGGAAGTCAGCCACATTTAAAGCAGGAGAGAGACGTGATGTACTCGTGCGAGCTTGAAGACGAGGGCCCTACATGGAACTTCAGAGAAGAACTGAATTGCAAATGAGTCTGGAAGTGGATTCTCCTCCAGTCACAAGGGCGGCCTTGTCCACAACTTCATTTTGGTCTTGTGAAAGATGTGCTGTGTACACATACACACACACACACACACACACACACACACACACACACACACTGGAGTACTACTCAGCAATCAAGAAGAATGAAATTTTGCCATTTGCAACTATGTGGATGGAACTAGAGGGTATTCTGCTAAGTGAAATTAGTCAGAGAAAGACAAATATCTTTATGACTTCACTCATATGAGAAATTTAAGAGACAAAACAGATGAACATAAGGGAAGGGAAGCAAAAATAATATAAACACAGGGAGAGGAACCAAACATAAGAGACTCTTGAACGAGGAGAACAAACAGAGGGTTACTGGAGGGGGGATGGGCTAAATGGGTGAGGGGCCTTAAGGAATCTACTCCTGAAAACATTGTTGCACTACATGCCAACTAACTTGGATGTAATTAATTAGAAGTTTTTTGGTCTTGTGTGACCCTGAGCAGAGTGCCCAGTAGAGCCCTCTGACTTCTGACCAGCGAAATCTATGAGGTGGTAAGTGGGGGGCCTTGTGAGCTGTGACCTCTGAGGTAACTTGTTATACAGCAACAAGAAACTATTATGCTATTCAAAGTTGATTCACAAGCAGGGAAAAACTGTGATTAAAAATCATGCTCCTAAATGAAGTTGGTTCTTTCAAAAAATTAATAAACGTGATAAACCTCTAGCCAGACTTATCAAAAAAAGGGACCTAAATAAATAAAATCACAAAGGACATGTATTCTATACAGAAAACCCTGAAAGACTCCACCAAATCACTGCTAGCACTGACATACAAGTTCAGTAAAATCGCAGGGTACAAAAATCAACATACAGGAATGTGTTGCATTTTTACACACCAATAATGAAGCAGCAGAAAGAGAAATGAAGGAATCAATCCCATTTACAACGGCATCAAAAATAATAAGATACCTAGAAATAAACCTAACCTGGACCACTTTCTTACACCATACACAAAAATAAATTCAAAATACATGGAAGATCTCCAGGTGAGACAGGAAACCTTCACAATCCTAGAGAACACAGGGAGTAACCTCTTTGACATCGGCCACAGAAACTTCTTACTAGATACCTCTCCAGAGGCAAGGGAAACAAAGCAAAAATAAACTACTGGGACTATGTCAAGATAAAAAGCTTCTGTATAGCGAAGGAAATAATCAACAAAGCTCAAAGGCAGTCTATGGAACGGAATAGGATATTTGCAAATGACATATCTGATAAAGTGTTAGTATCCAAAATATATAAGGAACTTATCAAACTCAACACCCCAAAAAGGAATCATCCATTTAAAACATGGGCAGAGGACATGAATAGGCATTTATCCAAAGAAGACACCCAGATGACCAACAGACACATGAAAAGATGCTCAACATCACTCATCATCAGGGAAATGCAAATGAAAACGACAATGGGATCTCCCCTCACACCTGCCAGGACCGCTAACATGTACAACTCAGGCAACAACAGGTGCTGGCAAGGACGTGGAGAAAGGGGAAGCCTCTTGCACTGCTGGTGGGAATGCAGACTTGTGCCTCCACTGTGGGAAGCGGTATGGAGGTTCCTCAAAAAGTTACAAATGGAACTACCCTACGACCCAGCAATTGCCCTGCAGGTATTCATGCAAGGGATACAAACATACTAATTCGAAGGGGTGCATACACCCCATTGTTTATAGCAACGTTACCAACAATAGCCAAACTATAGAAAGAGCCCAACTGTCCAGTGACTGAGGACGGGTTAAAGAAAATGTGGTGTATATACACAGTGGAATATTACTGGGCCACAGAAAAGAATGAAATCTTGCCATGTGCAATGACACGGATGGAGCTAGATAGAGAGTATAATGCAAAGAGAAAGACAAATACCATACAATTTCGCTCATATGTGGAATTTAAGAAACAAAACAAATGAGCAAAGGGAAAAAGAAAAACCAAGGAACGGACTCTTAATTATAGAGAACAGACAGATGGTTAGCAGAGGGGAGGTAGGGGGTGAAATAGGCGATGGGTACTAACGAGGGCACTTGTGATGAGCACTGGGTGTTGTAAGAGTGTTGAATCACTCTATGGTACACCTGAAACTAATACTATGCTGTATGTTGACGAACTGGAACTTAAATAGAAACTTAAAAAAAAAAAGAAAGAAAAAGAAGAAAATCATATTCCTAAATGAAATCAAGGAGGATACTGCAAGCTACCAGAACAATGAAAACTTTGTAACATAACCTGTGGGGTATGGGAAACTTGTTCTCAGAGAAAAACACATAGCTTTAAATGGCTTCACTACTAAAAACAAAGGATGAAAAGTAGTAATATTATTTTTCCTAAGATATTAGAAAAAATACAGCAGAATAAGCCAAAAGAAACTAAGAGATTGTTCATAAAGATAAAATCTAAAAATCAATCAAATGTTTAAGAATAACTGGGAAGAACAAAGAAACTTAGTAGCTCATCTTTGAAAAGACCATCACCAACAACAAAATAGACAAATCCCTTGCAGAGCTGCTTATGGAGAAAAGATAAACAGCAGAGACCTAGGAATTTAAGGAAAAGAAGGGGCCCATAAATATAGAGAAGGCGGAGTTATATGCAGTACAGTGGCAACCGAATTGAAAAGATAAAGGAAGTGATTACCTGGAGAGAGATAAAATTATTTTAAAAACTTTTCTTACATTTATTTATTTTAGAGAGACAGAGCACAAGTGGGGGAGGGGCAGAGAACGAAGGAGACGCAGAATCCGAGGCAGGCTCCAGGCTCCGAGCTGTCAGCACAGAGCCCCATGTGGGGCTCTAGCTCACAAATGGTGAGATCATGCCCTGAGCCGAAGCCGGACGCTTAATCGACTGAGCCACCCAGGCGCCCCAGATATAAAATTATTAAACCTGACTACAAACAAAGTTGAAACTTGATTTGACTAATTATGACTGAAGAGCCTGAAGAGATGATTAAAGATACTGAAAATGTCCAATGGACTCATAAATGAGTCTTATCTAACTTTTCAACAATAGATAATTCTAATTTTGGTAAAAGAAAAAGATGGAGCACTCAACAATTCATCTGACAAAGCCAATACAATTTTAATAACAAAACCTAACAATAGCAAACAGTAGAGCCACAGATCAGCACCACAGAATGAAGGCATGCAGGGTTGCCTGTGCAGCGCCCCGCCGTCAGCTGAGCTACCCGTAATCAAGTCACAGCAACATCAGCTTGTAGTCCAAGAATGTAAGGGTATTCGATGTCAGAAAATCTGTGCAAGTGATCCATTTATCAATCAATCCATTAGAAAATAAAATTTAGGTGATGCTACATGCTGAAGTCATTTCTAATACAAATTTTATGGCAAACTGGAATTAGAAGTAACACAGACCATTTATCCAAAACCAACAGCAAATGTCATTCTGAACAGCAAAACATTAAGACTATTTCAAGTAAATTCATGGAGTAGTGCTTTAATTACTAATATTAAATATTTTATTGTATTTTCTAATAAATTCAAGAAGATTTAAAAAAAGAATTGGCTATAAACATTGGAATAGAGTTATAACCTGCCTCATTTTGCTCATTTAAGATTCAATACTCTAGTGTAAAATTACTAGAATCAGTAAGAGAATTCTCTAAGGTAGCTAGTTTCAAGGTGCATATAAACAAACAGAAGGTGACTTGTGGTCCCAGGATTACGGCCAAAGGGACATCAGGGTCACCAAGAGTAATTTGGAGGTTGCCAAGGACTTGTTTTAAAGTGTTTTCAAGTCTGACCAAGAACTCTGACATTTGGAAAAAGGAAAAAAAAAAACCAAACCAGATAGCTTTTCTCTATTCTGGTACTAAACATCAAGAAATAGAAATACAAGAGGGGCGCCTGGGGGGCTCAGTCAGTTAAGCGGCCGGCTTTGGCACAGGTCATGATCTCGCGGTTCGTGGGTTTGAGCGCTGACAGCTAGCTCAGAGTCTGGAGCCTGCTTCGGATTCTGTATCGCCCTCTCTCTCTGACCCTCCCCTGCTCCCACTGTCTCTCTCTGTCTCTCAAAAATAAATAAAAAGCATTAAAATAAAAAAATGGAAGAAAACATTTTATTAACAATTACAACACATTTACAAAATGCATAGAGAGACCTGTAATAATCAATTGCTTCTGTTTATTATTTTATATTCTGTTTATTATATTAATAAAATTAATGTAGAAGTTTAATAACATTTCAATTAAAATCACAACAGAACTTGGCGCTTTTTAATTGGAAAAATGTTTAATATTTTTATATGGAGGCATAAAATGCATAATAAATGCTAAGAAAGGTTAAAAAAAACAGCGAGGACTGAGTCCATTTACCAGGTATTAGAAGATTCGGCACTTTATTCTTCCATCGTAAACAAATTGGTATGGTGTTGGCATAACAAGATCAAAGTGAGTTCAATGCATCCAGAAATAGGCATTTTATTATTTGCTAAATAGTGCCACTGCAATAGGCTACTGATCTGGATGGAAATAAAACTAGATAGATCTCTTCTACAGCACATACAAATATAAATATCACGTGAAATGACACCATGAATGTAAAAGGCAAAACAATAAAAATCTTGCAAGAAAATCCGGGAGAATACACATACAAACTTGATGTGCAGAAAACATTTTTAACCAACACTGGCCACTCTGAAGATATGAAAGAAAAGGTAGATACATTTGACTACTATAAATTTTTTTTAATTTTATTAAAAGTTATAAACAAAGTCAGTAGACAATAAGTCTTGGGGGAAATCGCTCTGTGCACTAGTATGTTAATGCAATATAATAAAGGGTTAACAGTTGTGATAATAAAAGGGCTTTTGTAATTAAAAACAATAAAAGAGCACAAAGAAAAATGGGCAAAAATAGAGTAGTCAAATCTCAAAATATAAATGCAAGAGCCAACAGGCACTTGAAAAGATGTTCAACCCAAGAAATAAAAGGAGTGATATAGTATCACTACACCCAGATTGGCAAAAAAAAAAAAAAAAAAAAAAAAAAAAAAAAATATATATATATATATATATATATATATATATATAAAACTTATTGACATGAGAGCTGGGAGAAAGGCACTTGATAGTAGAAATGTATGAAGAGTTCTGGCCTTTCTGGAAGTTAAAACCAAATAGAAAATATCCCCTTCATTCCAGTAATATATTCCTCTTGAGAATGAGTCCCAGAAGAAGAAAAGCACCAGTATGTAACGATATAGGATACAATGACCAAAAAATGGAAATAATACAGAACTTATGCGGTCATTAAAAAGAATGAACTGAAGCTCTGCCAACTGACTTAGACCGACTTGTACGAGGTGTTAATGAGAGAGTGAAGTGTGGGTAATATCCCATTTTTATAAAGTAAACAATGACCAAGAAAACCTTTATTGCATATATATGTGTATGTCCGTGTGCGTGAGTCTATGTTACCATACTAGGGTTATCTGGTTGGGGATGGGCAAGAAGGGGGCTAATGTAGAAGGAGGGTGGGGAGCCAAACAGAAAGGACAAAAAAGACTATAAAGTACATATGACATGGTCACATTTAATATTTACATTGCCATTATAGACGCATTGGGGCTCAATCTGTATAATACACATTTAAAGAAAACAAAACAAAATTTAAAATAAATGATTTTGGCACTCAACTCAATAAGCAATAAATAGATCAGCGAAATGAACCATAAGGAAATTAGGAAGAAGGAATGGATTCATGAGAGTAAAAGCAGAGACTGATAGAACCAAAAGAGGGTTCCTGACAAGACCAATACAACTGGGAAACTTGCCGGAAAGAGGACACACAGAATATAAGAATGAAAAAGGAAAGAAAACTACAGACACAGAACAGTCGAACAACATCCCAAGACTGTTACGGGACTTGATACCAATACATTACAGATGCTTTTTAGGGATGACAGATCGCTTTCTAGGAAAATACATACAACCAAATTTCAAGAAGAGGCAGAAAAATCTGAATAAATCAATGATCATAGATAATCTTGAAAAAATTATTTAATACTAGTCTCCCCAAATGCACTGCGACCCAAAAAGATGCCAAGCTTCTGAACTCATGGCTAAGCCTTAAACCCAAACTGGGCAAAGATATCAAAACCGCAGCACACCCACACAGAAGTGCAGACTGATCTCGTGGCTCTGCTTCTCTGGATGGAAGCTTGGGGGTAGGCTGGGGGAAGTGTTCTCTCTCAGGCTCCTTGCCTCTTTGTTCTCCCTCTAGTCTGCAGTCTGGTTTCCAAAGTGGCAGCATGTGACAAAGAGAAGCAATGGGCAAAACAGAACAACACAGCAACGAGTACTTCGGATCCATGGAAAGGACTAGCAATCGGCATTTGTAATAGCACACATAACAAGCAGCACGGCGATCCTAGACTGCTGTCTGCACCTTCCTCCAACCACTCCTCTCGCAATCCCGACCGGACCCTGAAGAGCATGCCATTACCTTGTGTCCACGGGCGGCTCACTAAGCAGTTCGCTTTGCATGTAGTCCCAGGACAGTTCCACTGCGCCCAGGTGGTATTTTCTGGTGGCGCTAAAGCTGAATGGCAAGAGGCACAGAAAGAAGCAGGTGCAGAGCTCTATTTCCATGGCTCGTATTGCTAGAAAATGTTCAACTGGAGCAACGGAAGATTAATTCTTCTCTAAAATATCTTCAGCTCCCAGGAGAAAAACGGTAAATGTTTGATGATTCAGAGAAAAGTTCCAAAATTTCTTCTGTGAATTTTAGGGAACTTTACCTGCTGGATGTTACAGCAGCACTAGCAGTAAGCAGTAACAGATAAGATTGCTTCCTTTTTGGCAGTGGGAAGCAGCCACAGGAAGAACTGAATAGGAAAAGGGAGGCTGAGCTAAATCTTAACCCGTTCACTTCTGAGAGTACCAGGGACACAAGAATGCGGCTGTAGAACCCTTAAGGAAAGGAAGAGAGGGACCGTCAGGTCACGGTGAAGAGGAGTTTTAATTTGTGTTCATGTTCCTAACCTACTCCAGCCTCCTTCCTTAGTAAGCGGCGGCGGCGGCGGCGGCGGCGGCGGCGGCGGCGGCAGCAGCAGCAAGACAAGTCTGGATGTTGTTGGAAATTCGGGAACTCACTTGCACAAACAAGCATAACCAGTATTCTGATAGTCTCCCTGTTTCTGCCCTCACCCCTCACGCAGCCACCACCAAGTGACTTTTGACTTCTTAAAACTATCAAGCAGGGGCGCCTGCGTGGCTCAGTCGGTTAAGCATCCTACTCTTGATTTCGGCTCAGGCCATGGTCTCAGGGTTCATGAGTTCAAGCCCCATGTGGGGCTCTGTGCTGATAACATGATCTGCATGTCCCTTTCCTTGAGACCTCTTGTGGCCTCTTATGGCCATGGCTACTGGCTTCCTGCTTTTCCTTAAAACACAAGCACACTCTTGCACCTAGATCTTAGCACTTGCTATTTTCTCTACTTAAAACATCTTTACCTCAGATCTCCACACAGTTCCACTTCCATATCTCCTTCAAGTCTTGGCTCAAATCTTGCCTTCTCAAGGAGACTAAATATGGCCCACCACATTTACGGTGTAAGTTCTCTGCCCCCACCGGCACTACTGACGACCCTCCTGGCTTCAGTTTTGTAGAGAGCACTCATAACCACCCAGCATTCATGTATTTGTTTATCTTGCACTGTTGTTACCTGACGCTTCTTGAGTTTGTTTGCACTGAGGTACAGGCTATATCTCCTGACATGAATGAAAATGTAGTGGTGCTGAGCTCCAGCAGAGACCCTACTCAGGTTAACATTTATCTGGGGGAGGGGAGAGGGCCTCAAAGTATAGGAGATAACCAGAAGAAACGTGGCCAGCATTGCTATAAGAAATGTTATCACTGAAAGTCCAGTTCTGCACAGGTATGAATGTACCTGGGAGCAAATGGTGGGGTGTGGTCCAGCTTGGAAAGAAGCAGGAAGAAGCCCCTTTGGTAAACATTTGCTGAGACCTTCTCTCTACTGGGCACCAGGATGCAGACATAATAGCTGGCATGTACTATGTGCCAAGAACCGTTCTAAGTTATTTCAGTGTGGCCTGTTATTGTCTTCATTTTATAAGTGATGAAACTGAAGCACAGAGAGGTTAAGCAACTTGGCCAAGGTCACACAGTTTGCAAGTGGTAGCATTCCGACTCATGTAATCAGGCTCCATAAGTCATGCTCCAAAGTCCTATACTATACTTCCATGCACTGGGTACACAGTGTTGAAAAATACCAACTACCGATATAAGCAATACATATGATACGGGAGTACCTCACACCGTCCGTTAGAAGGTGAACTAAGGGCCATGCACAAAAGGAAAGTAAGCAGGGGAAGAGAAAAGAGGGGTGTATCAGGTTGCGATTTTAAACGGGGGCAATAGGGAGCCATGCTAGGGCTCTGAACGGAGGGAGGCTGTGTTCAGAATTACCTTTCAGAGTTATCTTTCTGGCGGCGGGGGAGAGGACAGACTTCAGGAGGATAAAGGGTAGGTGCAGGTCGACCTGTCAAGTGCGGGTAAGAAACGATAGTGACTTGGGCTAAGACGGTAGCAGTGGAGGGTGAGCAATGGCTGGAATCGCTGCGATGTGCTATTGATGGGGGCTGCTGCTGCATTGGATTTGTGGCACTGAGAGAGGCGCTCAGAATTAGCACCGGTTTTTGGTACGTGGAAGTGGCAACTAACTAGGACAGAACGAGCGAGAGGAGTAGCTTAGGGCGGGGTGGGGACCCGTGCCCTGGCACTGCTTAAAGGGCTCCACGGACACTGTAGGCAGGGAAACTCTTCTTTACAAGCGCTTCTCAGTAAAATCACATTTTAAAAAAGTGTCTTTCTGCACTGGAACGGAGTCGGGCACAGAGCAAGCACTAGATAAATAGCTGCTCGCCGTTTCCATGAACTAACACCGGGAGCCACCGTTATTTTTAATAAAGTAATGGGGAAAACAGACCCTCCTTCCGGGGTGGCGTTCCGCTCACACGCCGATCGGCGCACCTGCTGGGCGGGGCCGCAGAGCTTTGTGACGCCCCCCGGCCCCGCCCCTGCGCGCGGGCGGGGAGCGACCTCCGGGCGCGCCGCTCAGCCTTTTCCGCTGCAGCCGTGGGAATGGAAACATCTAGCCCACTTTCCGGAAGTCCGTGCACGTCGGAGACGGCGTTGCGCCCCTCCGCCTCATTTCGCCCCGCACCCCTGTGGCTGTCATCGCGAGAGGAGCTCGCCGGAATGGCCGCTTGCAGTCAAGGTAAAGGGCAGGCGCGCGCACCCGCAGACGCCGCGCGGAGCCGCGTTTCTGGGTCCCGGAAGGGGAAGGGCGGCGCGCCGGCGGGTCTCGGCCGCGCTCCCCCGGGAGTCCGGGCCACGCGCGGCCGGAGAGGGCGCCCGGGGCTCGTCCCTGGCCCGGCAGTTCGCAGGCTCCGGCCAAGGTCAGGCGCCGGGCTGGGACCGAGCCGCCACGAGCCGTTGTCTCCAGTGGGGCTCGCTCAGCCTTCCGGCGCCGCCCGAACCGCCTAGGCCGGGAGACGTTTTGTCCTTGTTCTCGGAAGCGCTCTGGCGCTTTCGGACCGAGGCGGCTTCTCTGTCGCTTTGCACGTTTGTCCCCAACACTTGGCAGGCTTCTTTCTGTGTGCAGGGAGCTTCCTCTTGCGCTTTTAACGGCTTCGAAAAAGTGGTACACATCGGATTGTCCTTGGGAGTTGTTTTTTTAAATTTATCTGTGAAGGCAAAGAAAGATTTCCTGTTATAAAAAACACACGGGAACATGACTTTAAGTCATGCTTCTTCCACGATTAAGTATCCTGCTTCAGGTTATATTTAGTTTGTTACTGGTTCACGACACCCTATTGCTAAACAGGGCCATCATCCAAAACACAATTTTGTAAACCCCAAATTACGTAAATTCTGTTAAAAACGAAGGCAGTGAAGATACTCAGAATTCGTCACTTCTTAATTCTTTGCTGTGTTTGACTGTTATCTGGGCTCTCGAGGTTATTCTCGTGTGTTGTGTCTCTGTGATGGAAACCACAGTATGGGATGCTGCTGTGCGTCTCTGCGCAGCCCTGAGTTCCGTGAAGTCACACCCACTGGGGGGAGGGGTGACTACATCGTGGAAATTGATGTGCACTGCAGATCACCCCCAGCCGGTTGGTAAACACTGATCCGCTCCCCACCAGATCTAAGTGACTGAGGGGTTTAAATGCACATTGTAATTTTTTCCTGCCAAGTAGACTGCCTTCATTCACTTAAAATATATTGGTTCAGGGGATCCTCCTGACTGGACCCCCCTATTGAGCTCATGGGCTTTGGTAAAGTTACATTAAAAACCCAAAACGAATTCTTTTCACTGATACTCTTTAACCCATGGAAAGAATTTCTTCTTCAGCACAGCAGTGTTTTACTGTTGTGTCGTACTGGTATCTAATGTTATACTAGAAAAATAATTTTCAGGGCACCTGGGTGGCTCAGTTGGTTAAGTGTACAACTTCACGTCAGGTCATGATCTCGCAGCCTGTGGGTTCAGGCCCTGCACTGGACTCTGTGCTGACAGCTTGGAGCCTGGAGCCTGCTTTGGATCTGTGACCCCCTCTCTCTGGGTCTCCCTTTTGCTTTGCCCTTCCCTTGATCACACTGTGTCCCTCTTTTCAACGTTTGTTTATTTTTGAGAGAAAGAGACAGAGAATGAGCAGGAGAGGGGAAGACAGCGATGGAGACACAGAATTCGAAGCAGGCTCCAGGCTCCGAGCTGTGAGCACAGAGCCTGACATGGGGCTCGAACCCACGAACTGCCAGTTTGTGACCTGAGCCGAAGTCCGATGCTTAACCCACTGAGCCACTCAGTTGCCCCTGAGCCTCCATTTCTTGATTATAACGTGGAGTTAATATTACGTTTTCTTTATACCTACTATGTTCTTTGGATTTAATTAGACATTCATGTCTGTTGCTTAGTGCATTGCCTCGTGAGCATTGCGTAGTAAAAGTTCAATGAAACATTACCTTTTTTCTTTATTATCAGTGGAGATTCATATAGTAGTAAGATTTTGTGAATTTGTGGGACACTGAATAGTATTGAGTGACTCTTCAAAAAGGAGAGGCAGGGGCACCTGGTTGGCTCAGTCAGTTAAGCATCTGACTTCATCGTGATCTCACAATTCATGAGTTCAAACCCCACATGGGGCTCTGTGATGTCAGCTCAAGGCCTGGGGCCTGCTTCAGATTCTGTGTCTCGCTCTCTCGCTGCCCCTCCCCACTTGCACTCTGTCTCTCTCTCAAACATTAAAAGGAGAGGCAAATGAAAAAATCCATTTAATTTATGATACTGATTATTACTAGCAGACTTTTGTAGGTCCTTTGCTTGTTTTTAAATTCAAGAGGAAAAATTAGAGCACTAATTCTAAATTGTCTAGTTGTTTTTTTCTCTAAGCAGACATTATGTGTTGATTTTATTCTGATTTTGAAAAATTGCTATCCACAATTTCAGAGTTAATTTACTATATAAAATAGAATAATATTTGGAAGTTCTTATTACAATACCTGTTTCTTAAGAATCTCTTAATCTAGTTAAGAATTGTGATTTATTGTAAAGGTAACTATTTTCTTATTCAGTATCTTAATTTTTGTAGGGAGTTTTGAGAAAAATTTTGAGTCGCTGGACCTTGCAGAATTTGCTAAGAAGCAGCCATGGTGGCGCAAGCTGTTTGGGCAGGAATCTGGGCCCTCGGCTGAAAAATACAGTGTGGCGACCCAGCTGTTAATTGGAGGCGTCACTGGCTGGTAAGTGATATGAAATCGATCACTTAATGTGTAGCATTCATCTAAACATCTTGTTAAAGTGCTACTTAATGGTTGTAGGTATTCATGTGAGTATTTATTACATGCCCAGGCACTATTTTGAGTATTTGTGTATTTCATTTTTTTCCCACAACTCTGAAATTGGTACTGGTATTATCTATCCTCATTTTTCTTCCAGTTTTGTCAAGAAATAAATCTACATCGCTGGATAAGTTTAAGGTATATCGCCTCATGGTTTCATTTACAGCTGTTGTGAAACGGTTACCACAGTAGGTTCAGTGAACATTCACCATCTTACATACATAGAGTCGAAAGAGAAGAAAGAACTTTCTCCTCGTGCAGCTCAGGATCTACTCTCATAAGCATTTTCTCACACCCCTCGAACTTATTTATAGCTGCAGCTTTGCACCTTTGGACCACCTCCATCTAGTTCCCCCTCCTGCAGCCCCCTATAAGCACAAATCTGGTATCTTTTTCTATGAGTTTTGTGTTTATTTTACATTGTATATATAAGGGATTATACCTGGGGTGCGGGGGTGGCTCAGTTGCTTAAGCTTCTGACGTTGGCTCAGGTCATGATCTCACGGTTTATGACTTTGAGCCCCGAATCGGGCTCTGTGCTGACAGCTCAGATTCTGCGTCTCCCTTTCTCTGTGCCCCTCTCCAACTCATGCTCACTCTCTCCCTCGCTCGCTCTCTCTCTCAAAAATAAATAAACATTAAAAAAATTTAAAGAAAATATTAAATAAGGGATTGCACATATAAGATCTTACACATAAGTGAGATCATACAGTTTTTTTCTTTATTTGTCTGACTTATCTCACTCAGCATCAAGTCCTGAAGGTGAATCCATGTTGTCACAAATGATAGGATTTCTTCCTTTCTTATGGCTGAATAATATTCCTGTGTGAGTGTGAGTGAAAATCTGTCTATATAGATCGTTAGATCGATCGTATCACACGTGTTTACTCATCCATTGATCAACACCTCAGCTGTTTCCATGTCTTGGCTATTGTAAACAATCCCGCATGAACATGAGGGTACAGATATCTTTTTGAGTTTGTATTTTAATTTTCTTTAGATAGATTTTCAGAAGTGGAATTGCTGGATCATATGGCAGTTCTATTTTTAATTTTGGGAGGCACCTCCGAATTGTACCAGTTTACAGTCCCGGCAGGAGTACAGAAAGGTCCGTTTTCTGTGCACTGAGAAGTGGGGAGACAGACAGCTCTGAAATTGGTACTGTGATCGTTCTCATTTTACTGGGACTAAGGCTTAGAAGGTGCAGGGCCTCAGAGCTAGAAAGGGGTATAGTAAGGAGCTAGCCACTCGTTTCTTAGCTGTGTAGGTGATAACGTTCTTAATGTGAGACAGCGTATGGCTTTATTTGTAATTCACTCAGCATGTTTTTAAATTGTTTTTAATTTTTAATGGTTTTTATTTATTTTTGAAAGAGAGAGAGTGCGATCAGGGGAGGGTCAGAGAGAGAGGCAGACATAGAATCTGAAGCAGGCTCCAGGCTCTGAGCTAGCAGTCAGCACAGAGCCCGACACGGGGCTTGAACCCACGAACCGTGAGATCATGACCTGAGCCGAAGCCAGACGCTTAACCAACTGAGCCACCCAGGCGCCCCTCACTCAGCATGTTTAATAGATTTAGTCAGGAAGATATATTGCATCACTCACATCTCTACTTTTTACATGTGAAAATCTTACTGCACAACGTAATATATAGAACAGTGCATATGATGTGTGCACAACTTAATGAATGCATATGGAGTGCACAGCTGTGTAACACCCACTCGGGTAGAAAACATGTGGCTGGCACCCCAAAACCTTTGGAGATGAATGCTGTCCTGATCACTATGCAGTCCTTGCTTTTCTTTGTACTTTTAATAGCAATTCGATCAATAAATAATATAGTGTCACTGACTTGCTTTTGAACTTTAAATAAATATAATCATGTCTATTCTTTTGAGTCTTATCTTTTTTCTCAACTTATTCTGTATCCATGACCATCCGTGTAGCTGTAGTTTCTTTGTTTTCCTTGGTATTTAGAATTCCGTCGCGTGAGTGTACCACAGTGTTCTCATCCAGGTGATGACTGACATTCGGGTTGGCTCAGTTTTTCGTTAATTTAAACAGTCGATATGAACACTCCGTATAAAGCTCCTGGTCCATACATATGCACATTTTTGTAGGGTCTAGACCCAGGAGTCGAGTTGCTAGGTCATGAAGTTTAAGTACCTTCAGCTTTGCTGGGTCATGTCAAACTGATACTTGATTTGATAAACCGCGTTCCATTAGTGATTGGAACCGTTCGCCCTCCCCGTGCAACGGTTGACGCTCCTGAGGCTGTACATTCTTGGGAGCCCTTGACAGGGCCAGACCGGAAGTTTTGGGGGTCCGAGAGTGGCATCTTACCTGGTTTCGTTTGCACTTCCCTGAGTACTGCTGTAATTGAACACCTTTTACATGTGTTTCCTGACCCTTCTGGATCTTGTCTTTGATGATGTTTTAATCTTTTGTAATTTTTCTGTAATTTGTAATTTTCAGTGTAGTCAATTTTACCAATCTTTACCATAATGGTTAGTAATTTTTATGTCCTGTTTAAGTAATTTTTTTTGCCTGCCCCATACACTTGAACTGTATTGTTTTACCTTTCCCAGTTCCATTTACAAATCCGCCTGGAATCGTTTTCTGTGTTTTGTGTGCTCTGCCACAATCAAGATAAGGAGCACATCTGTCACTAAAAATGTCTGTATCACTGTAGATTACTTTGCATTCTTCTATAACTATATATAAATGTAATGATAGAGTGTGTGTTCTTGTCTGGCTGCTTAGCATGTTAATTTGGAGGTTCTTTTTTTTCCACACTGATCATATTTTATTTTTTTTAATTAATAGTTTATTACCAAGTTGGTTTCCATATAATACCCAGTGCTCTTCCCCACAAGTGCCCCTCTCCATGACCATCACCCCCCCTTTCCTTTTCCCCCCTCCCTCTTCAGCCCCAAGTCCCAAGTTTGTTCATCTGTGCTGTTTTTTTAAAATCAGTAGTTCATTCCTTTTTATTGCTGAGTACTAGTCCATTGTGTGGATGAATCATTTTGTTTATCCATTTACCTTTGATGGGGATATTGGTTTGTTTCCACTTCGGGGCTAAAACTGCTGTGAACATTTGTGTACACGTCTGGATGAATGCATGCTTTCATTTCTTTTGGGTAAATATTTATGGATAGTATGGCTGGGGATCATACGTGGAATGCTGTAACTTCCTAAGAACTTGCCATACACTCTTCTAAGGTGCCTGTACTAATCTTATACCCCTACCACCACTCACACTTTGGCAATATGTCTTTTTTATTACAACCATCCTGGTGGGTGGATAGTGGTATCTCATTGTAGATTTAATTTGCATTTCCTTAACAGGTAATGACGCTAGTATCTTTTCATGGACTTATTTTTGCCATTCATATATCTTTGATGAAGTATCTGTTCAAATCTTTTCTCCATATTTTTATTGGGATGTTGATTTTCTCATAACAAAGCTATGAGAGTTCTTTATATACTCCAGACACAACTTTTATACCAGATATGTGATTTGCAAATATATGCTTCTACTCTATAGTGTTTTATTATCTTAACAGTAAAGGAGAGAAGGTCTGAACCTTGAAATAGAATTTATTGGCTCTTTCTTATATACCTCTAGCTTTTGGTGTCATGTCTGAGAATATTTTCCTAACCCAGGATCACCAAGATTTTCTTCTCTGTTCTCTTCTAGACGATATATAGGTTTGGATTTTTCATTTAGGTCCATGATCCATTGATCTGTTTTGATTTGTTTTTTGTTTGTGTTGTAAGGTAGGAATCTTAAGTTCTTTAGCTGCATATGATATGTAATTGTGCCCACATGGTTTGATGAGTAGACGTCACTTCTCTCACTGATTTGCTTTTGCACCCGTGTCGAAAATCAATTGATTATATGTCTGTTTCTGAACTTCTTTTTTAGATTTTATTTTTAAGTAATTTCTATCCCCAACATGGGGCTTGAACTCATGACCCCAAGATCAAGAGTCACACGCTCTTCTAACTGAGCCAGCCAGGCCCCCCCTGTTTCTAAACTCTTTGTTAAGTTGATTTGTCGATGTTTGTGCTAGAAGCACCTGTTTTGATCACTATAACTTTACAGTAAGTCATGAAATCAGATAGTGTAAATCTTACAGTGTTGTTTTTCTAAGTTGATTTGACTTTTCTGACTACATAGCATTTTCATATGAATTTTATAATAAGCCTGCTGCCAATTACAAAAAGCCTGATAAGATTTTGACAGGGATTGCGTTGATCCGTAAACATGGTTTATGGACTGATTTGGGTTTCTTATAATTTCTCTCAGTGATGTTTTGTGGGTCTTGCACATACATATTCTTTTTGATGCTGTCATAAGTGGCATTTTACAATGTCAAATTCTAATTGATCATTGCTTGTATAGAGAAACACAATTGATTTTTGTGTATTACTGTTTTATACTGCAGTCTTGCCAAAGTTGCTTACTGGTTTGCAGAGTCTGGGGGGCCCATGGTTGATAATTCCCTGGGAGGGTATTGTGAGGAAAGCCTTCGGCCAGTGCCCACCCACGCACGGGTTGTTGGTTGAGGTTCTGTCAGCACAGAGCTCAACTTGAGACTTGAACTCATGAACTGTGAGATTATGACCTGAGCTGAAACCAAGAGTCAGACACTTAACTGACTGAGCCACCCAGGTGTCCCAGACCCATCTTTTCCATGTGCACCCTCAAAGTTTCAAGAGATTTGCTCCAGACCACACAATTAGTAAGTGGTAGAGCCAAGATTTGAATTAGGGTCCTTCTGAGTTCAGAGCCTTCATTCTTTCATTATGTCATGTAAGGGTGGGAAGGAGCTGGAGCATCACAAGGTAAGTGCGATCTGAACATTGTTAGAGGTACGCGTTTGTGTGTATTTGACGGTTTGTTGACTTGTCTGATGTTGGTTTGGTTTTTGTAGGTGCACAGGTTTCATATTCCAGAAGGTTGGAAAGTTGGCTGCAACGGCTGTGGGAGGTGGATTTTTTCTCCTTCAGGTATGTATGTGACATGGCCCTGGGTGTTTGCAAGTCCCCATGCCCATGGGGGACGTGACGTGAGCAGCTGTATTTGAGTCCTGGCCATATGACACCGGAGCAGCCTCTGCCCTTATTTTTAATGAACCATCTGGAATGCTAGTGAGCATTCAAGTCCAATTTCACCAACTACTAGCCACATTTTATTTCATCATTTATAACATGGAGTATATTCCTTATAGCTCCCTCCTACGGTTTTCAAGACCAGTTAAAATATGAAACGTGATTTCAGAAATAAGAAGTGTGATGCAAATGCCTTGTGATACAGTTATTTTGCCCAGGGCACACTGGCCCCGGAGCAGCCAAGGAGATGACGGCTAGATGACCGTTCAGCCCCATGTTCTTGCTTGTGCATTCGGCCTGGAGTCGATTTCAGAAACTGCTGGGTATTGGTTTTCTGAGGTTGCACGTGGCATTGCTTTGCAAGCCTGACTCCACACGGCACTCACCCAAGGACGTTTAAAAACCACTGGTGCTTGAGCTGCACCCCCCTCCCATTCCGATTGCTTAGGAGGTTGACGCGAGGTAGGTGCGGTTGCACGTCTGAGTACTTGTGAAGTCCTGGAGAAACACTGCTCTGTAGGAGACAGAACTTGCTGAACTGTGCCAGGGATGGGGCAGGGGAAGAGGGAGCACGTGGCAGGGGGAGGCTAGTGCCTGGTGGGCCAGGGCAGAGGCCGGGTGGGCTCGGTCGGGTGTAATATTGCCACCTAACAAATGCCCTCAACACTTAATGCTCGAAATCCCCGTCATCGTATGCTGTCTCAGTTTCCGGGGTCAGAAGTTTGGGGAGGGGGAGTGTGTGCTTGCGGCCGGAGGTCCCGCGCAGGTGCAGCGGGGAGGCGCTGCAGCAGGGCTGGCCCCACTCCGGCTCTCGAGGACCTCACACTCCCTGCGAGCCGTGGGCCCCCTCACATCTCCCATCTCTCCTTCCTCCTGCCCCGTGGGGCAGACAGTGCAGTGACAGCTCTCTCCCTGTGCTCCCCCCACCCCTACCCTGCACCAGACCCTGTAAATCCTTAATGCTGCTTTCAGATATCCTTTCTCTTTGACCTAAAGCTTTCGTCACTCGAAGTATAATTGATATACAATGTTAGTTTCAGGCATACAACACAGCGATTCAGTACTTATGTCTGTGACAAAATGGCTCTGTCTGACTGTACCCTCTGTTTTTTGAGGGTGGGGGGGACCATGACTCCCGGAAGCGATTGCTACTAGAATCACTTCCTTGCTGAGGGAGATGGGACCTGGAGAGGCCGTGCTGCCCATTCACGCTGCAGGTCCCCAGAGGGGTCCCCAGAGGGACACGGGTGGCTCCAGGCCTGACGTCTCACATATGGGTCCAGGTTCCTTTCCTTCACACTCGTGCAGTGTGGTGTCTGTCGTATGTCTGTGCAGACACGTGTGCTTCTCCCTCGAAATGTTCCAACAGGGTTGTCAATTATTTTCAAAAATTATGTTGAAATGTTGATTGGAATTGCAAGAGAACCATATAGATAAATTTGGGAAAAAATATCTTTTATGATAATGAGTCTGTGAATATGTAATTTGTCTCCATTTATTTAGATTTTTAATGTCTTTGCAAAGAAATTAAAATTTTTCATCCATGCATCTCGTATACCTCTGCCTTGATTTTCTTCCTAGACACTTGTGTCTGTCCTTGGCCACTCACCCTCCGCCGCCAGGCCTTCCAGCTGGACTCAGAATGGTACAGCTGAGAACATGGACCATCTTTTCCCGGGCTTATTTGCTATCCACGTCTCCTTTTTGACACAGTGTCTACTCAGGTCTTTTGCCCATTTTTAAATTGTGTTCTGTTTCTATACTTTTTATTTTGTCTCATTAATCTGTGTGCTGTCCCTTCTCCAATGTCACAGTGTCCTCTTGATTGCTGTAGCATTGACGGTAAATCCTAAAATCAGGTGGTGTGATTGCTCCAATTCTGTTTTTCTCAGAATCATTTGAGCTGTTCCAATCCCTTTGCCTTTCCATGAACCTTTTATTTTTATTTTTTCTTTCATTTTAGACAGCACATAAGCAGGGGATGGGGCAGAGGGAGAGAGAGAGAATACACACGCTGAATGTAGAGCCCGACACGGGGCTCGATCCTACTACCGTGAGATCATGACCTGAGCCAAGATCAAGAATCAGACAGTCAACCGACTTTATGTACATTTTAGAAGCAGTGGGCTGTGTACGTAGGATCAGCTGGGGACGAGCTGGACATCATGTCTTTGAGTCTCAGTTATTTGTACGTCTTTGAATTCGTCAGCATTTTGTGGTTTTCAGCACGCAGATCCTATTTGAGTTTTGTTTACATTTCTACCTAGTATTTATTTTACAGCTATTATAAATCATAAATTTTATTTCCATTTCCAGTTGTTTCAATTGCTAGCAAAAAGAATACGATGGGTGTGGCGTGTTGCTCGCGCACTCCGCAGCCTTGCTTACACTTTGTTCCCCCAGTAGAGGCAGTTTATGGACACAGCTGCCACCTGGCTTGCAGTTCCGTCCACATCCCTCTGTCCCTCAGGTGTCGGTTTCTGGCCCTCGTCTTGGTCCGTTTCCACCATTTTCCGCTCCGCTGGAGCTTGGAGGACCCTGCAGGCCACACGCTTTGAGCTTCTGTTCAAGTGGCTGGGTGTGAGCCCGCTTCTCTGACGTCCCCAGTGTCACTCTGCAGGCACAGCTGCCGTGCCGTGGAAGCAGCTCGTGTGTAGAACCGGTTCTCATCATAGGGAGCAAGCTCTTTTTTTTTTTCAGTTTATTTATTTATTTGAGAGGTAGGGCAGACCGAGGAGAGACAGGGTCGCAAGCAGGCCCCGCCCCACCAGTCCAAAGGTCAACACATGGCCTTATCCCACGAACTGTGAGATCGTAATCTGGGCTGAAGACAGGAGTCAGCTGCTCAGCCGCCTGAGCCACCCGTGTGCCCCAGGGAGTGAGCTCCTTACGCTTGGCCAGCTGCCAGTACCCCCCATCTGGCGACTTGCAGCCTGTCGGACAAGCCTGCTGTAACTCTGCGCTGAGTTTTAGATGATTTTGGTTTACTTAATTTTTTTAAATGTTTCATAAGTTTTGAGAGAGAGAGAAAGACAGAGAGACTGAGCATGAATGAGGTGGGGGACAGAGGGAGAGAGGGAGACACAGGATCCGAGGCAGGATGCAGGCTCTGAGCTGTCAGCACAGAGCCCGATGCAGGGCTCGAACCCATGAACCATGAGATCATGACCTGAGCTGGAGTCAGACGCTTCACCCACTGAGCCACCTATGCAGCTGTGAACTTATTTTTTAATGTTTGTTTATTTTGGAGAGGGGGAGAGAGACTGAGTGAGCCAGTGGGTGAGGGTCAGAGAGAGAGGGAGACACAGAATCTGGAGCAGGTTCCCGACTCTGAGCTGTCAGCCCAGTGCCCGGCTCTAACCTGTGGATCAGGAGATCATGACCTGAGCTGAAGTCAGACGCTTAACTGAGCCACCCAGCAGCCCAGCGTATTTTTTGTGTTGGATTCTTTGAGATGTCTACAAATAGCAACAATTTGCCTCCTTTCTGATCTGGTAAAGAATTCAATTTTTTATGAGTACTAATGTTTTGTATATTACTTGTATTCCAAATATTTTTTCCAGCTGGTTTGGCTGACTGGCTAACACAGAGACTAGAGGAAGAGCAGCAGCCCTCTGTGCGAAACTAGACAGAGGACAAGGGTTTCCCTTTGAGAGACTTGGAGAAATCCCAGTGAACATGACTTAACCAGACTTGGGCAGAGAGAACTGATCTTGATGGAAGATTCATTCATGGGCTGTAATCAGTCTCTTCGTTCCTGGGACAACATTCATGCATCAGAAAACAACATACTTGAATCACTTTTTTAACTTTATTTTGAGAGAGAGCACAAGTGGGAGCGGGGCAGAGAGAGAGATCCCCAAGCAGGCTCTGCACTGTCCGTGAGGAGCCCCATGTGGGGCTCCATCTCATAAACTGGGAGATCACGTCCTGAGCTGAAATCAAGAGTAGGACCCTTAACTGACTCGCCCCCGAGACGCCCGTACTTGAGTCATTTCACACATCCTCACATTGAAATGGTTTTTACTGAGTTTTAGTGTTTGTGCCCGCTGTCTTTACAAAGAAAAGGAGCCATATTGTATACGTATAATCGGACATGTTTCTCAGTATCCCTTATGTGAAGTTGTCCTAGAAGATTTCTTTGCGAGCACAAGTGATGCCACGGTGGCAGCCTCGCTTGGTCACATTGTCAGAAAACTCGGGCTTCTGTTGGCTGTAAGTTCTGTAAGGTCTCTTCACCTTAAATCTTGAGTTGCAATTCTGATTTTCATTTTACCATTTTATATTTTTAAACTAACTTACAAGTTTGTGGGGAGGGACAAGAGTACAGATAAAGTAAAGCAGCTGTCAGCGGTCGGTGAGGGCCCGTCTGTTGGCACACACTGCCACGTGGGGTGAGTGTCGTAGTCGCGCAATGACCTGGATGGCACATGTCTCCAGAAAGGGAACATCAGATGGGTTTTTGGTAACGAACAGAAATAACAGGCTTGCCTTTCTTTCCTCTTGCTGTTGTTGAAACTGCAGCTTGCAAACCATACTGGGTACATCAAGGTTGACTGGCAGCGAGTGGAGAAGGACATGAAGAAAGCCAAGGAGCAGCTGAAGATCCGTAAGAGCAACCAGATACGCAGCGAGGTCAAAAGCAAAGCAGAGGAGGTGAGACCTGCCTTGGCCGCCGGCGGTGTGACAGGTGCCGGCCCGACGTGGGGGGCCTTCACCTCAGGGACCTTGTTTTACAGCTGGCTCAATGGAGTGTTGGTGGCCTTTATCGGTGACTGCCAATGCAAAGTGGTATGTCACAGCCGTGGATGGGCCATGCCTTGAATTAGTTCCTGCAGGAACTAGGGCAGCGCGGCGCACGGCACGTGGATGGGTTTGAGTCATGCTTGGTCTCCATGCATGCCCTTCTCTGAAATCTCCGTGCTTTACATGTACGTAGAGGAGCCGGAGCAGCCAGCCCAGAGGTGGGCACCCTGTTTTCGTAAAGGGCCAGGCGATAAATATTGCCAGCTTTGTAGGCCCTGTGGCCTCTGTCCTAGCTCCTGAGCTGCATCATGCAGCGTGGAAACGCCCACAGGTGAGAAGCAGACACGTGGCTGCGGCTGAGTTGCGATGAAGCTGTATTTACAGACAGTCCACTGGCGGGCTCTGGGCTGGAGGCGCCTGCGCGCCGAGCCTGGCTACACCGGCCGGCGCCTGGGCGGGAGAAGCCGGTCCTTTTTAAAAGGATGTATTTTGCTGCTGCTTTATTACCTCTACAAGTCTGGTCAGCGTCCAAGGAAATGAGTGCAGTGAAGCGAAGAGCAAGAAATAAAGAGGATCATGGGTCAAGAAGGTGCCTTCCACCTTCGATGGCCTGGAGCCGCGCTGCTCTGCATTCACAGAGAAAGGGATGGAATGAGGGCAGAGGAGGAATTTTAGAAGTAGATTTCAACAGGCCTTGGCCTTGAAATAGTCCCAAATGCTGGTAACAAAATAACACTGGTTCAACCCAGAAGGACGCAGAGAACAGGAAAAGAATTCCAGAAGACAAGAAACAGCAAATTTTTAGAAGTTGGCAAGCAGATGGATGAATGGTAGATGACTTAGCAGATGAGCGTGTGCTCGACGGCAGGTCCCCCCGCCAGGCACATGCTGGCGGTCCCTCTGTGCTAGCGGCTTGCAGGCCAAAGCTGGTCCTTTGCCTGGAATGGAAAGGAGCATCTGTAAGGGCCTGGGAGTGCAGAGAGTGCCGCCCACTTCTGTCCCCCCGCCTCAAGCTCAAGCTTATGAAAGGGACATGTTTTTTATTTTACCAAAACTTTATTTTTTAGGTGTTTACAAAAGGAATATATGACTGTTGAAATTTCTTCAAAGACATAGGAAGTATATATATATTAGGTTAACATTTGATTAGAACTAACTGTTGACTCACAGAGAGCACTTGTTATAAACTAACCAGACGGCTTGAGACGGATTCATTTCACAAAGTTTTGTGTATCCCTATTTGTGGCTGGGAAGCGCCCCAGGCCCCGGGACAGTGGCTGGCTCGCCCCTCCGAGTCCATGCTCTTACCTCGGGAGCCGGGGGGCGAGGGTGTGAGAGCCAGTGCTTAGCAGGAAAGGCACAGGTGGCTTCGGTGACAGCAGTTTGGGTGGGGTGGTGGCAGTGAAGGCCAAATGGTAGCAAGTTGAGGAATGGGTAGGAAGTAAGAAAAAGACAATGAATGGAAACAATTACTTCTGGAATTCCTGTGATTGTTTTCATTCCCCCGATAGGAGATGGCAGAAGACAAGGCCTCAAGGCCACGGACCAGCGGCGCTGACGTGGGAAGGGGTGGACATAGTGGTAGGAAGGGCACTCGAGAACCCCAGAGGCCGCGGCGGCAGAATGGAGAAACGCAGGGCGGGAGTGGCTTAAGTGGTTGGGACACGAACTCACCACTTTGCTTGAGTTCATGAAGTGATGAGCCCAGATACTGGATGTGTTCTTGCAAGGAATGCCTTTTTGTTTTAATTTTTTTAATGTTTGTTTATTTTTGAGAGAGACAAAACGAGATATATAGAGAGAGAGACAGAGTGTGAGCAGGGCAGGAGCAGAGAGAGACGGAGACACAGAATCCAAAGCAGGCTCCAGACTCTGAGCTGTCAGCACAGAGCCTGATGTGGGGCTTGAGCCCACGAACCGTGAGATCATGACCTGAGCAGCAGTCAGATGCTTAACTGACTGAGCCCCCCACACGCCCTGTCAATGAATGCTTTCTAAGGTGATAGTTGTACTTGGGAAAAAGAGGCAGTCTGAAGGACTTAGCAAAGTTCTCTCAAATGGAAATTGATAGAGCACGATCCTCAGAGTCAAAGGGTGCGGAGTGTACATCCCGAGCTGCAGTTGACTGGACAGGAGGTAAAAGCCTTGTGAATTTGAGATACCCTGATTTTAATCATCTTCTGATGTGGTGAGGTGTGAGAGTGCAGATCCGTGGCATCTACTTGAGAGGAGGCCTCAGAGGGTAGTGGGTGGGTGGATGGACAGGTGGACTGATAGATGGACAGGACGAGTGGGTAGAGAGGTTTTGGAGAAGAGACTGCAGAATGAGCAGCCTCTATCGGAAAGTAGGTGTCAGAGAAAATGGAAGAAGTGAATTTAGAAACTGTAGGGGCGCCTGGGTGGCTCAGTTGGTTAAGTGTCCGACTCTTGATTTTGGCTCAGGTCATGATCTCCCAGTTTGTGGGTTTGAGCCCCACGTTGGGCTCTGTGCTGACAGTATGCAGCCTGCTTAGGATCCTTTCTCTTTCTCTCTGTCTACCCCTCCTCTGTGCGTTCTCTCAAAAAAAAATTTTATATATATAAATTAAAAACAAGGAAATTGGAAACTGTTACCAGTTTATTGGCTACAGCTTTCTTCTTTCCTTCTAAGTTCTCCGTGAATTCCGTCCTTCCCTGGTCCTGAGTGAACTCTCAGGCAGATTTCTTAGCTCACTAGACATGACTGAAGACAGAATTCGAGGAGTTGCCTTTGGCTGCTCCTCCTAATCCGGCATACGGCCAGTCACGCATCCGAAGCCCCGTCCCGAAACTGTCTCTTGAATTTCAGCACTTCACGCCCCTGCTGCCATCTTGATCAGAGAGCCCGTGGTGAAGGGGTTGCAGAGGTAATAGAGACGAGATTCCTAATAATAATGTTCTCAGCGAAACGACCCGTTTGTGCTCTCTTCTGTTTCTAGGTAGTGTCATTTGTGAAGAGGAACGTCCTAGTCACTGGTGGATTTTTCGGAGGCTTTCTGCTCGGCATGGCATCCTAAAGGAGACGACTGCACTTTGGTTCTTGCTGTGTTTTCCAGCCCGTAGCCTGTACACTCCGTCATAGCCATCAGGTGTCTCCTGCTTCTCCTCCTCCGTGCCTTCCTCCCCACCGTGACGTATCTGAATGGCTTCCGTGGGCAGCTGTCAGCTCGAGTCGTTACAACCCGACTGTGAGCCCGATGACAACGGACGAGACCGTAGACGTTAGCCCTTCCCCGCACTCTCCCGACTTGACTAATCTGTAGGTCAGCAAAAATGTTCCTTTCCCTCCTCTCGTAGAAGACACGTCACAGCATGGCACCAGCTGGCTCGGCCTGGGGGACCCTCAGAGGCTGTCCCAGACTTGATTCCGAAAGAAGTCATAGGCGTAGAGATACCTTATGTGCTGCATGGAAAGGAACTGAATACATTTGCCTTTAAGCATGAAAGACTTGGTATCTTGGTGTCTACTTTCTTTGGTTTTTTTTTTTAGTTGCTTTTAGATTACAGAAAGAGAGCTATTTATATACTTGCTGTAATTATCCTGGCAAAAATGGCAGTATAAGCACTATAACTGAAAAATCTGAATGCGGAATGAACTTGTGCTGAGCTGAAGGTATCGTGTTTGGGGAGAACGTCTTTAGGGAAAGGAACCAATAGACACATCAGTGAGTGGATCATTTAGGGCGCTGAAATACTATCCAGGGATGTGTTCCACCAGAAAGCGGCTCAGGCCTATTTCCAAAGGGTTTATTCGTTGTAAAATAAGTGACTTTAGGTGGGAGAGTAAAGAAACTCGTGGATTTTTATTTCGTAGGAATGGTTTAAACTTTGAGACACTAAGTATTACTTACCTGTTGTCCAAACAGTAGGGGCAGGCGTAGTTCCGGCGTGAGGCCCGCTGTTTCTCTGGCCAGTACGAAATACCTCACATTCAGAACTGAGAACAATAGCAACGGCATGTGTGAAGTCAATTGGTTCTGTCGCCAAACATAACGTGCTGTGTCACAGTGACCCCGCCTCGCACAATTATTTTTTGAAATAACAGTTTTTGGACACACAAAGCACATGCTTACAATGTTAGCACATTCTGTTGTAATGGCCAGTTTGCACGGCTGCAGCCTCGTCTTGAACACCCCCTTCTGGAGGGTGAGGCTTGTGTCTTCACCACGACGCCCGCGGAACTGAGCACTTAGTAGGTGGTCAGTATTTGTTGAAGATATGAACAATGACCTCACATAAGTGTATCCAGAAAAGGGACTGATCCAAAGAATTACTGGAGACTTTAGGAGTTCTGAGGATGCAGAAAACTTAGAATTCTTAAACTTGCAGCTGATTCTTTGCAAAACGTGTTTTTAAGGCCTTCTATGAAAACATTTGCCTTTTTACTAATCTTGGGAAATGATGTATTGAATTTGTAAACTGTAGCTACCAATGGATGTTGGGAACTTTGTAGACTTCATCCACATGCATGTCCCCCCTAATTTAAGGCAACGTAAAAGTTTTCCTTATAATGTGTATGAACCATCCCCAAATCGTAATGGTAGGAGGCTCTGTGTTGCATATTTTGTATACGAACTTAAAGACGTGTTCTCTTTTATTATGAAAGCTTTACTTTGAAAACAAATACATGGACAAGTAGAGGAAGTACACTGAGCCTCGAGGATCTTCTCACCACATTGTAGTTTCATCAGTTGTTTTGAAACAAACATCAATGTATCGTTTCAGTATATTTAGGTATGTGTCTCTAAAATGTAACAACTCTTTTTAAAAAATCATAAATACAGTACCCTATTATCATACCAGAAACTTAATAATCCCTTAATATAATCAGGTATCTGGCCAGTTTTTAAAATTTCCTGTCTCCAGTGTTTTACATTGTGGTTTATTTAAGTCAGTATCCATTTGACACATACCCACATTGCATTCAGATGGTCTAAGTCTCTTTTACTCTTGTAGGTTCTTTTTGTTTGTTTTCTTTTTTTGGCCTGCAGTATATTTATTGAAGACATTGAGTCATTGGTCCCTTAATCTTCCCCATTCAGCTTCTGAGGCCCGGGGCCCTGGGTCACTCCCTGTGTGGCAGTCAAAGCTGCAGTTACTGGTTGACTTGACCGATGTCATTCACCCAGACCAATGGGATCGTGACTATAAAAGCTAACTCGTGAGGCGCCCTGTGCCCCTTTGGGCTGCATGACGGGGTGGCTATTGGATGCCTCTCCAGTGGGGTGGGAGTTGCCTTATAGTCATCTATTTTCCCTGTGATTATTGGTGGTGACAACAGATGAGCAAGTCATTCTAAGCTTTGAGCAGGTTGCAGTAGTTAATAGATTGAAGTAAGATCCATAGGTCCTTCCCAAAGTTAGCCCCAGCTGGCTGCCTCTGGGGCGCTACGGTGCACAGGTCGGCCTCCCGCCGCCCCAGGAGGACGGCCCTGCGCCCCAGCCACCGCTCGTGGCCGAGCTCTGGTGCGTGTAGTGGACAGCTGGCTGTGCGCATTTGTGGAATCACTGCACTGACGCCCTGTCACCAGCAGCATTGCTTGAGATGGTGAGATGGGGGTAAGATTTTCCCCCGAAGAGCAGCTGCTCACCCTTCATGCAAAACCGAGCTGCGAGGAGCCGGCAACTGTTTCCATTTGATTAGCGAGGCCTGTTTAGCAAAGCACACTTGTCTCCAGTGCTCCGAGTACAGTAAGGTGTTGGGTTTCCTTTCTAGAAGAGGAAGGCCAAAGAGCCCAGTGTTTCTTTGACCTACAGAGGTCTGCGGCGTGTCCGGGGTTCCGGCTCCCCCTGCAGGCAGGGATGTGGTAACACCACATTTGGGCCTGCCCTACCTGGCGGGCCGAGTGCGCTCTCCAATGCCACGTGGCCCTCATGCATCCCACCGGGGCCCCGTCTGCCCCTTCCTGAGCCACCTTGGCTCCTCGCCACTCCAGGCCCCCCTTTGAGCCACAGTCACTCCTGAGAGGAGACGGGTACAGGATCGCTCTTGGTTTAGGGCTGCTGCTGCTCAGGCTCAAAAAATAGACTCCAGTATTTCCTGTCCCCTTAAGGTTTTGCATCATTGCCAAGCAGCCCCATTGTTATTAGTGCCATTGTCTTAACACACAGCGTTTTCTCCCTGCTGCCCTTCTGGACCTGACGTTTGCCCCAGTCTCTCACCACTGAGTCTCGGGACATTCATCAAACACCGATTCTTGACTCCCCTCGACCCCCGCATTGGTAAGAGCGCTTCTTACTGCACCTGGTCAGTTTCTGTCTCACGAACGCTGGCAGAAGACAGGACACGAATGAAGTCGGAGAACAGTATCCTAGAAGGAACAAACCTTGTGTAATTATAGGTAACATACTCTTAGCGTGGGTGCTTCAGGTTTTGAAATGTGGTTACTTCATAGCTCAACTACTCTAAGAATTCTCTCCATCATCCTTGGACACTGGCGGCCAGATGGGCATGGCCAATGGCTGGGCTCTTATTTGAAAACTATTTTTCTATAGTTTGGAGAAACAGGATAAATCTCTGCTTGAAAAAATGATCTAGAGATGGATTTGAAATTTCTCAGGATAGTTAATGTTACCCGATGCTCTCAGTTTCTTCCCTTTGGGAAACTCCACTAAGGCAGAGTTAGACGGTGCCCTCTCTGCTCCTTCCACCAACATGTCAGCTCGGTTGCTTTGTCACGAAGTCCCAGTGCGGGGCCTCCTGACGCAAGGTTCGAGTGATCTCTTGGGGAATTGGGCAGAAAATATACATCCTCTCCTGGAACTGATTTCCCAGAAATCATATGTTCTGTGATGTTTGCTTCTTCTTAAGGAATCATGAAAAAGAAACGACATTGTTGCACTTTTTTCACATTAAAAACAGTCAATTCAGTTTCTTGACTCCCCACAACTGTCTGGCTTTCTGAATTTAAAACGGTAAGAACTACTCTTAGGATTATTGAGAGCAGTGAAATTGTAGAAACTACTGATGTCACTGGTCAGGTTCCTCGGAGCAGCCAGGCTTTTTGTTTTTTTTTAAGAAATGTATACCCTAGGAATATTCACGTTTATTGTTAGCATGATATGATTTCTAGATATAAAGCACATACATAACACACATAGTTTTTATCATTAGAACATAGCAGGTTTCCAAAGAGCAGCCTGAGTTTTGGACACGCCTCATGGTTTCCCAGGAGCAGCCAAGGGTGACAAGCACTGAAGCACACACTTGGAACCCGGCGCTAAAAAAAAGTTAGAGCTCTGTTAAGTCAGCACATAAGAAGTCTTTAAAGCCTTTGAAATAAAGTGCCGTACAACCTCAGATGCCTTCCAGTGTGATGTTCCAGTGTATTCAGTGGTGGGAGTTGTGGGGAGTGGGTGCAGATCAGGGGCCTCTGGCACCAATGGATGCTGAAGTTTTTGGGTGAGAAGTAGTGGGGTGCGGCCCAACGTACCCCCCACAAATGACTCGCCCATTGTAACGGGAAGACTGCCTTTCCCGCGGAGGGGTCTTTTAGTCACTGGTTGCCCAAGTCCTCACCAGCCCAGTTCCTCCCGGGAGGCCGAGATTTCCTAGCACATAAGAACACTGGATGAACGGTCTGCTTCTTTATTTTATTTCTCTGTGTGCCATAATAGCTGAGAGGAAGCAGATTTAAATGAGTGTCTGTCAACAGATGGTCACTTCGACTGAGACAGGACTGAGTTTAAAGGTAGGAAGGAGGGGCGCCTGGGTGGCTCAGTCGGTTAAGCCTCCGGCTTCGGCTCAGGTCAGATCTCACATTCGTGGGTTCGAGCCCCGCATCAGGCTCTGTGCTGACAGCTAGCTCAGAGCCTGGAGCCCGCTTCCAGTTCTGTGTCTCTTTCTCTGTCTTACCCTCCCCCTCTATGCTCTGTCTCTCTCTGTATCAAAAATAAAACATTAAAAAAAAACTTTCTAAAAAAATAAAAATAAAAAAATAAAGATAGGAAGGAACGATGGACTTGCGGCTTTACAAGCCCTAAATAAAGGAGCATACTCTAGAAGAAAAAAACCTAAAACCGTCTGAAACTTGAGTAGTCAGCGCAAGAAAAGTGATTTTTTAATAAAGCACAATCATGTAGTGCTTCCTAATATAAATGCTAGCACCACTATCCACTCAGAATTCGAAGTGTCAATTTGTATATGATGTGGACAGTTGTCAATGTTTTACTAAATTGTTTCACTCTTAGCACAAGAGTTCACTTCAAGGATCTCATGAGAACGTAGCGCTGTCACCTTGGTCTGTGGACCAAACATGTCTAAGGCAGCGTCGCGCCAAGTCTGCGCGGAGCGTCCCCGCAGAGGCGCGTGTGCGAAGCGCGCTGGCGGCGCTCACAGCGGCCAGTTAGCGGCTCGGACGTCGTGCGGGAGAGCGAGCGGCTGCCTCCTCCAGCCTCGCGTGCAGACGTCTCTGCCAGGGCGGCCTTCCCCTCCTCCTAGAGCAGCCCCGGTCGGCTCGCGTCGGCACCTGCTTGAACGTCGGGGACTCTCTGTCCCCTCCCAGCAGGGGGGCGGCCTCCACTGGCGTGCACCGGCCGTTTGTGGCCTCCAAACTCACACGTTGACATCCCACCACCCGACGTGATGATATCTGGCGGCGGGGCTTGTGGGAGACGATTAGTTCATGGAGGCGGAGCCCTGGTCACTAGTGACTGGAATTGGGGCCTCGGTGCGGCCGCAGAGAGCTCGCCGGCGCCCTCCCGTCATGGCAGGACACGCAAGACGGCCGTTCGCCACCCCTCCTGCCGCGATCCGCTCCTGCTCCTGCTTACACGGCGTCTGGCTCTTTCCTTGGTTGGTGGCGAGGCAGGCGGGAAGGCTGGCGGTCCTAGCATGTCTGTGAGGAAAGCAAACGGCCTGTTTGATGGCGGCACTCCAGGACCGCTACGGGGCGGCGCGGACGACTGGCGGCAGGCTTCCTTCCGCAGCCTTCTAGTATCATCACGAGCCACTGTGACGTTTTGAGTATAAACATATAAAGAGCAGATGAACCCCCCAAGAATTCTGTTGCCGCCTGCCTGCCTTCCAATGAAACATCTTTCCCCCAGTTTTCTCATGGTATTAGGGGTCATTAACCATTAGGAGAATCAGTTCTAGGCCTTTCCTACCGCCCACTGAACAAACATCGTCTTCTTGCGAGGCCCTGTGGTGGAGATGTAAAAGTGGAAGGAAATGCTCTTACTGGCATCCGAAAGGACACTTTGCTCTGCGTCAGCAGAAACGCGGGCACGGAGTTGGGGCAGAGACGCCCGCGGCTGCGGAGGGCTGCGGAGGGCTGCGGAGGGCTGCGGAGGGCTGCGGAGGGCGCCAGCATGCGGCCGCTGCAGGGGTGCCTTCCCACCTAGCGCAGGACCAGCTCTACGCGGGGAGCCGGTGGGCTGAACTGGAACGCGCCAACAGCCACGTCTATAGCCTTAATGCCTTTAGTGCTCTTACGTGCTTTTTCCACCCTCAGATTCAGTTATGACCCTACCTCCCCGGAATTAGTGTCAGGTCCCACAGCTTAAGGGCTCAGTCCAGCAAGCGTGCCCGTGATTCAGTCACCTGTCAAGTGCAGATTGTTACTGTGCTTCTCACTGGCTATAAATGTCAGCTTCCCAATGACATACGCCTTGGGCGTGATTCATTTTCTAGAGGGGCTCACAGAACTCAGAAGAACATTTAAACATTTACCAGCTGATTATAAAGGATACAGATGAACGGCCAGATGGCAAGGTGCACAGGTCGGGGCCGCACACCGAGGTACCTGTCCAAACCCAGTCCCTTTGGGGTTCATAGGGGCTTCATGACACAAGCCACTGGCGAGTGATTCCACCTCTACCCCTCGCCTTCCCCAAAGGTGGGGGGAGCCGGGGGACTGACAGTCCCAAGGCTCGGATGGCATGGTTGGTTCCCCTGGCAACCAGCCCCCGTCCGTAGGTTACTCAGGGGCTTTCCAAAAGTGACCTCACTAATGTGACCAGACACCTTTATCACTCTTATCACTTAGGAAATTCCAAGGGCTTTAGGAGCTCTGTGCCAGGAAAGGAGATAAAGACCGAATGTAGATTTCTTAGAAGTCACAACATCATAAGTACCAAATGAAAATGTTTCACTTAATAGCTTTATTTCAGCAGCTCGGTTTCATTACATTCTACATATGTAACAGATTTGTATTTCTACCCGTTCTGCATAGATGGCATATTCATGAACTTGCATAGCTGACTGTTGCATTTGCTAGTTGCCGCGCCCTGGCCCGAAGAAGCGGGACGACAGAGCCGCTCGCTGGGAGCTCGGTGCAGCATCGGACTTGTCAGCAGAAGTCGACGTTGCTGTGCGCTTCAGTGGTCGCTTGTCTTCCTCCTCCTTTTCAAATCCCGAGCAGACCAGAGATCTTCCTTTAGCATATCGAGCACAGCACTTCCGCAGCTCTTGGACGACAGCCTGACACTTAGACTCCATGTAGTTGTTGGCTGAAAAAGACACGCAGACCCGGTCACGGTCTCATAGAACTAAGGCCTGGGGAAGTTCAGCTCAGCGCCTCCCACTCCTTTCCGCTTTACTGTGCCCTCCCCAGACGTGGAAGAGCGAGGGTGTACCCAGGTTCAATGACCTCTTTCCGACGTAGACGCCAATTAACAGGCTAATTACAAAAAAACCTGCAAGATTTATGAGCGAAGGAATTTTATATATTATTTCCTTTCCTTTCAAACGGAGTTAATAGCTTATGTACCCTCTCCGAGAAGAGTGGCAGCTGCGGACCCTACAATGCTTCTCACACTTTTCAAGGGCTGTAAACACACACCCACGTGCCTGCCCACACCCTACCCAACAAACACCTCCTGGCCTGCAAAGCCCAAAATATTTACTGTTTGGTCCTTTACCAAATATACATAGACCCTAAGTCAAGGAGAACAAAGGTTCTAGGACAGCCACACTTGATCTGAGTCCCCTGGTGCTAAAATGGGGTGCATGGGAGTTATCCAGGATTAAAAAAAAAAAAAGAAAAAAGAAAACAATGCATGCTGAGTAGTTGACTCAAGGCTTGGAGCCAGAGCAAACGGGTTCAAATCCTCACTGTGCCCCTTAGAGTTGTGTGACCCTCGACAAGTTCTAGAACTGCTGTGTCAATTTCCCCAACTCCGAAATGGGGGTCAATAATAGCATCTACCTCATGGATGAAAGGATTAAATGACTTAATGAGTTTAAAGCCCTTGTGGCTGTGCCTAATGCCCTTAGTCCTTCGGGCCCTCAATCCCCCCACACTGTAGCAAGGGAGCGTTTCTACCCTGATTCTTGTTCTCCCTCAGCCACGGGCTGCTATTTCAAATAAGCTAAGAATTTATTTGGGAGAAGGAATTGTGAAAAAAACATTTTCCTTTTTCTTAAGTTTGGAGGAAGGGAAGAAAAGGATGAATGAAGTAGCATTATTACCATTAACATTAATATTTTAGGTTAAAAGATATTTACGGGGGCACCTGGGGGGCTCAGTCGGTTGAGCATCCAACTTTGGTTCACGTCACGATCTCAAGGTCCATGAGATCGAGGCCCGCGTCAGGCTTTGTGCTGATAGCTCACACCTTGGAACCTGCTTCAGATTCTGTGTGTCCCCCTCCCTGGCTTACACACACACACACTCTCTCTCCCTCTCAAAAATAAAGAAACATTTAAAAAATTTTTTAAAAATATTTATGAAATATTGCTTACATCATAAAATGAAGAGGTCAAGAATGAAAGTTAAGAGTCAAACAAAATATACAAACAAGGGTTTTCTTTAGTGGTGAATCTCTGTGTAAATTTGTAACATCTTTCCTTCTGACCCTTCTGTATTTTCATGGGCATCCATCTCTATTACTTAAATAATGGGAAAAATGATCAAAAACCTCAGTTTTGAAATTCAAAAAGCCTTGTAGTTTTTTTTCTATCTGTTCTACCAATAATCATTTGCTGATTTAAAAAAGTAAAATCTTCTAGCATTTGGCCGAAGTTTTTGGCCAATTTAAAACCAGATTGGGGGAGAAAACCAAGTGGACAAATCATATCAAATATGCTTTACCTGAAATTTGCTTTTACCTTTAAGACTTAGCTGCTGACTTTGGCAGCCTGAATTCCAATTGCTTTTTCAACCCCCACTTCCAACCTGTTTTTAAAAAGTGAGTTTTCAGCCACAGTGAGGTATAAGCAACCCATTTAAAACTGGTCTTTTTTATAATTTTTTAAATGTTTTATTTATTTTTCAGAGACAGAGAGAGAGAGACAGCGTGAGCAGGGAGGGTCAGAGAGACAGGGAGACACAGAATCTGAAGACAGGCTCCAGGCTCGGGGCTATCGTCAGCACAGAGCCTGACGTGGAGCTTGAACCCATGAACCATGAGATCATGACCTGAGCAGAAGCTGAATGCTCAACCGACTCTTCATTTTGGCTCAGGCCATGATCTCATGATTCATGAGTTCAAGCCCCTGTGCTGGGCTCTGTACTGACAGTGTGGAGCCTGCTTGGGATTCTCTCCCTCTCTGTCTCTGTCCTCCCCCCTACCTATTCTCGCTCTTTCTCTCAAAATAAATAAATAAACAAACGTAAAAAAAGGACTTTGCTTAGCTTACTAACTCTGAACTCTGGCTGTACATTAAAATTACCTGGTTAGCTTTCTAGACTGACTCCTGCCAAGAACCCACCATCAGGAAGGCTGATTCAATTGTTCTGGGCAAGTTGCTCAAGCTCTCAGGTGATTCTAATGTACAACCAGGATTGCAAACTCCAAGCTTAGATCACATCACTTTTTATTTTCGGCATCTTTGATGATACAATGAGGAAAATCTTCAGGATAATTACAGAAATACTACGTTTGAGGGGGGTTAGTATTGTCTGCTAATAAAAAGAAAAATTGGTCTCTTGTAGTCAATTCACAGGTAAAGTGGAAAAATATAAAAAAGCATTTCACATACTACCTTGTAAACATTTCTGTATTTCACAGGCTTGTTTCTGGCACGGATCCTTCTGCGGCATATCCAGAAAACTAAAATAAGAAAAATGATTTTTATTTTGTCTTTTATCCATAAGGATTTTTAAGCCCTTCTAGATGGAATTTTCTTGAGACAACTAGGTATGCTAGAAAACATTTGCACTAAAAAATACTCTTCCCATGCAAAGGATGAATCAACTATATTTTTATAACATCCATTTCATTCATTTTAGAAGCTATAAATAGCTTTACATGCAAAACCCCTCCTTGGAGTCAATCGCCTCATCTTGAATCCTGTCAACCAACGCTGGGCAAGACGAGCCCGGGCCGGCACAGCCCGACACGACTGCCCGCTGCTCAGGTCTGTCGTTCGCAGAACCACTCTGGGCCAATGACGAAACTCCTGCCAGTTTTCCCCTACAATTCATGTGTGAACTGGGGGCCATTCCTACCCACCTCCGAACACTGATGGAAGAACTGAGTATGATAAAGGAGATAAGTACCCACATAGGGCCTGGAAGGAAAGCAGTAAGGACTCAATACATGGTAGCCACGATTCCCAAGATGTGAGAAGTAAAAACCTTACTTTTAATGTACATAAACAGTCATGACTACTTTAACTCAGGAAATGATCAGCTAGTGAATGCTTTCCTAGGGATCAGCCATATTTGGTGCTATTATTACTTCCTGAGAAAGGCGCTA
Organism: Suricata suricatta; assembly: GCF_006229205.1. NCBI lineage: Eukaryota > Metazoa > Chordata > Mammalia > Carnivora > Herpestidae > Suricata > Suricata suricatta. The sequence goes on from NC_043717.1 coordinate 110,805,075, forward strand.
GGTAAGCAGATAGAATATGTTTTGGAGCTCTTACAGAAACCAACTTACTCAAAATATCTATAACCAGAGAACGAATTTAAGTGCCAATGATTTTGATCGGCAACTTCTAATAATTTGAAGGCACAACTGCAGAAAAGAAAAAGGCCCGGGAGCCTTGGTAGCTAATTCCATTCATTGAAACGACCTCCTTTTTTTTTCAGAGCCCCCTAAGTTCTCGGTAGATGCAGGTGAGGTCAGTACTGGGGTGGGAAACACCGGAGCAAAACGTCGGATATTTACAGGACGGGAGAAGGAAAGGCAGGTGAATTGCTGCAGGGCAAATAAGCGACGGACAGACGTTGACGCCGCCAGCAGCCGCTCTCTTCCGTCTACATCGGCACCAAGTCCTTGGTGGTCTGGGCATCTGTTCCGCAGCAGGTGCTGACTTTTGTGGGACTCATCAGGTCCCAGTTCCAGCTGATGATGTCCATGAAAGGTTCTGTGGCAATTTCCAAAGGAGTCGACTTCAAGTTACGTATCCTAAGTGCTTTCGTTGACTTGCTTTCTGCCTGCGTGACCTCCTCTCTGCAGTTCCGCTTGTGCTGCTGTTCATGACCCTTGCTACGCTTGTGCGTTCTCGAGCGGTCGTTCAACCCACTCCCTCCCCCAGGCCCACCGGTGGGTGCACTGCGGTGGTGGATGAAGCGATTGCCATGTGCTGAACAGAACAGAGGAGCATAGCTTCCTAGAATCCCAGCACCTGGAAACAAAGAGAGATCATTAAAGTCACCCCAGCCGAAGAGAATGAAAAAGAAGGGAGAGCGGGGGATCAACAGAAATACGTACCAGGTTAATCGTCAGGCAAAAGCTTAAGCAACAGCTCCTGTACTCCCCTGACCTGTCGGAGAAAGAAACGCTTATAGAGCACTCCGGTGGAAGAGCCTCGGCGCAATGGAAAGTGATGAGCGCCACGGGTACCATTAAATGATGCTGGATCTCCCACAGGCGGGACTTGTTGTCCATGTAGCGCTCCTCGGGGTAGAGTTGCCACATGAGAGGGAGCTGTGAGGCCCGAAGGCGGCTCGGCCTGGCTGCGTCACCTAAGGGAACCTGAACTTGCTGGACTCGTGCCCTTAGGAAACTCGTCTCCTAGTGGGACAAAAAAATGATCAAAAATAAAAGCAAAGTTTTCAGGATACTGAGACTGGCTAGAAGCCAAGTTCCTTGAAAACAAAACTGATTAAAAAATAAGCAAAATATAGAGAGTTACCTCTTCCACGACGGCCACCCACGTGCGCTGGTATTCGTCGCGGTAGATACCCTCTTGGTGAACCCAGAGGTGATCGGGTGGAGCCCCCGCATCCTCTCCTGCCATTCTGGGCTTTGGGTTCCGATTCTAGCCCTGCTTTTCTCCACCTAAGCCTGCAGCGCCCGCGCACAGGACACAGGTGTGACTTTTCTGGGTCGGAATGAACTCACCAGTGAGCAAGGTGACCTGGTACTAGCAACGACCAACCAGAACCAAAACTCATATATGTCTCCTTGCACAGCCTAGATAGAACAGAGGCCACCCGAAGCTCCCTGCAGGGCCCCGAGGTGACGCTCAGCAGAGCCTCGGGTGACGCTAACTGTTGACTGCAAAGCAGGCAGCTCCTCAGGAAGCCAGGCAGCGGTCTCCCAAAGCAGCATCTGACAAAGTGTGGTCAGGACGGAGTGTGCGCAGGGCTGTGCCTAAGAGCACTTTTGTGGGCAAGAAAGCAGTATCACAACGGACCAGTGTGTGCACATTCCCGAGGTAAAAGTCCCTCCCAAACAGCTCCATTCGTAAAAGACAGTGAAGGTGAATCACATGCGTTGCTAAATTGAAATTAAAAGTTGGCTTTAAGGACAAACGACCTATTTATTAGCTTACTGAGAAAGGTTACTTATAGCAGTTGGGCTTTTCTGATTTCCCAAGTCGGAAGGCCAGAAAAACCCCTCTGCCTTCTGAGTGGTATAAAGGAAGCAAAGTCTTTCCATCAGGCAGAGCAGGCTCTAACCCCATCAGGATTCTCTGCCCCCGGATCCAGCTAATGAGATACCAGAACGCAGGATGATGCAGCCCAGGAAAACGCCAGAACGAACTGAGCTAAACCAAGTCCTCTTTTCAAGGACAACAATCTGAGTCTGACTTTTTTCCCCATAAACACTGTTAGTTCACCATTCCTAGAAATAGAAAATATTTTTTATAGAGTTAGGAAACGCTCTGATCTTAGTGGTTAATTCAAGAGCATCACAGTCGCACCGGCCGTCGCACCCTGAATGGAGGTGACTCGGAGCCCATCGTAGGTCTCTAGGGCTCTCTCCTTTCATGGAGCCCCTTCCCCTTCGCCGCGTCCCAACTGCGCTCCGTGGCGACACCAGCTCGCCTGACGCTGCAGACTCCAAACCTATCACCCAGTTGCCTTGGACTTCTTCTTGCTCAGCTGCTACATCCTATCACCAATTCCGGCGAACACCACTACCACTGGCTTTGAGACAAATTTCCCCCTAAACACGAGGCTCCCTTCGAGCTCCAAACCCTTGCTCTCGCTTTGTACTTGCCTAAAAACGCTTCCAAGGCCATTCTGTGTATCGCAGTCCTATTGCGGCAGAGTGCAGGTGCCTGTGTTCTCTCTGAAAATTTCTGGCCTCTTAGGACTACTGCAGCATTTACGTCTACACTCTAACCCACATTTTGGCCTCTAATTTAGATTGCCTTGTACATTTGCTTTGCTTATTTCACAAGTCCTGTCTCCCCTCAAAGACGATATTATAAGCTCTTTGATTAACAACAACGATACGGTAACAGGCACTGCAAGTTTCCAATATTAGCCAGTGTCCCCGTGAGGGGGTACATAAGTATGCTGCCAGGGGAAACAGATAAAGGCCACATATACATGAGTAGAGACAGATTCTGTAGGTGTATTATAGAACTGTATGTTTTTCGAAAGCCATTTTTTCCATTTAGCAGAAACAGTCATTCTGCCTCTCCTCTTCCCAAGGGCCTTGGAAAACAGAAATACAAACAAAAACCAAATAAACGTGACCGTCAAAATAAAGCATATTAATGTCTGGATTTCAAGTACCAAAGAAATAAGTGTGACCATTTAATAAAAAATAGAAACCAAGTGTTAAGTGTTTCAGTACCATCTCAAGTTCACAGATTCATTCACGGACAACCACCAATATACTGACATTTAAATCTGTTTAGAATGAAAAGTAAAATCTCAGTGGTTATGCCAACATTAAAACAGAATGATTCCAGTGGTGCAGAGGGCAAACCAATTGGAGATGACAGCGTGAGTTACTGTGAGTCACTACAAAGAGGCCCACGAGTCACTACAAAATATTCTCCGAAGAAAGGCAGTGTGACGCGCTGCTGTGACCTACAGACCAACGTGCCGGGCATCAGCAGCGCATGAGCCTGGACTCGGGCGCGCTACCAGAGCCGCAGCACGGAGGCCCCGTGAGAGGCAGGTGCGGGGGCCGGGGGACAGAGCAGCCGCCGCGAGAGCACAAAGAACAGCGTCTCTGCCGGACCAGAGTGGAGGCCGAGAGCACAAAATCCCTGGTTGTAGGAATTGAACACCATTTTCCTAAATGTCATTCCTGGAGCACTTGTCCCTAATCGTTTCCTTGGTCAAGTCAGTTTGGGATGTTATGGTCATAAAAGCTCTGGCAAGTTACACGGTAGAACGACTGTCGTTTGTTTTCCACTTCGCGAATTTATCTGACTAGAGATCATTTTTTTTCTGTGCATGAAACTTGTTCACAAACTCAGAACCCCTTGAACTAAGATGAATGTCTTAAATCCTCAAGATAAACGGAGGCACACAGTGCAGTGTCATCCACGGAACATAAACATGTTTCCCTCAACTCAAAGGAATACTACCATGTGCACATTCATTCAAAAAGTGCTGATATTAGCTTTATCATCTGTGAAGGCACTAATACATATTGTGCCCATGGGGACCACCGTATGGTCAGAGACCATAGTGGCCTAGATCATTTCCTAGTAAGGTGTTTCATAAATTCTGTTTCAAATGGATGATATATAACACAGGAGGGCTTTCTTAAGAGAATAATTTACTTCAATCTACAGGTGTTTGGACAATTTTTAAGTATTAATTAGTTGAAGACACTTATTTTACTTGAAGTGAATTAATACAGTGATTTAATTGCAGTGGGTGAGGTTAGGAAGAACGCGTTTGCTAGAGTCCGTCTGGCCTAGGTATGCATCCTGATTTTGCCGCTGCCTAGCTTTGTGACTTGGGACAAGTGAACGTCTCTGCGATTCAGTTCTTTTGAGGTGTACAATGAGAAAAAAAAAAAGAACATATTGATCATGATAGTCAGAACTTATTCACCACTCCTTGTACGTTTTTTATGTATGGAGTCTTTTCAAGTGCACACTCACCTCATTAGCTGGGTGCTGCTATGCCCTCCACTTGAAGATGAGAGAAGTTAGAACACAAGGCAGCTAGGAAGTCGTGGAGTCTGACTCCACTTCGGGCAGTTTACATATAAAGGTATATGAATGCTTAGTAGAGTGTCTAGCACATTAAGTTTGCCATAAATTTTAAGGTTTTTTTTCCTACTGCAATTGAAGATTTAGAACTGTGAAATGCAGCAGCAAGCATTATAAAAGCACAGAATATCATTCTCGAATTTGAGAGTACCTGAGAGCAACAACAATGAAAAGGGCATTTTTTTTTTTTTTTTTTGGTCTTGACGGTGTCTCAAAGCACTTTATAAAGTCAGGATACTCCACTGCTACACATCCTGGTCCTATTCTAGCAGGGCACGCTCGCCATGGACAGGAACTGGAAATAACGTAGGGTGTAAAGCGGACAGTTTAGGGAAGATTCAGATGGGTCCAATGTAATCGCGCACTAGAACTTCATTACTATCGGAAAGAATCATGGACACGGCTGCCATGTGCACATTACACATTAGGTCAAAATGGAGGCTGGTGGCGTGTGGGTGCCGGATAATCCCAGTGGATGCGGGCCCTGTCTGTGGTGGGGAGACTTTGGGCTAGACCTGACTTCGGAGCAAAGAGCAAAGCATCAACAGCTGGTCAAGTCGAGCGTCGGGTGCGTTCCCTTTCCAGCACTGCCCTGCCTGCCTGGCGTCCACCCTACACCGGGAATCGGAAAGCGGACCAGGGAACCCTAAGCGCTGGTGGGCGGTGGGGGCGGCCCGGCGCGGACTTCCCCGCGCTGCCGACCGGGCTCTCGTGTCCACGTGTCGTTCCTAAGCTCGGGCGTGGGAAGAGCTGCGCTTTTACCCGTGGCACCGTTGCCATTCCTGAAAGGAAAAGGACTTTTACGCACGGTTTCAGCATGTCTGATATCATCAGGCCAAAGAGAGCTGGGGACACTTGTCCCGCGGGTACGGGCTGCGACACATCCGACCTTCGGGGAAAGCTCACGGCCCCCCTTCCCGTCCCTGTACCACACGAGCAGGTACCTAAACGCCAGGCTTGAGAGTGATACTTTTTCAGATACAGTACAGCACTGTTTCTGGAAGAGGTTACTCACATGAATATAATGTTTCTTGGGCTACTTAGTCCGCCTCAGGAGCCGGGAGGCTAAAACTTCCAGGTCCCCCGCCCTGGGCCACTCAAGGCAGGATCGGGACGTGAGCCGGGGGCGGGCCGAGGTCACCCGAACCGAAGTTAGGAGGCGAGGGCCCGCAACCGGAAGTGCTCCGGGGACAGTGGTACGAGATTCGGGGCCGTAACTTGGAAGCGAAGCGAAGCGAAATAAAATAAAACCTGAACTGTCTTAGGACCCAAATTCAACGAGCGTCCCCCGGGCTGAGGAGGCCGGCGCGCGCGGCGAGGCCGCCTTAAAGGGCTGTCCCCGCTGCGTGTAGGCCGCGCACGGCTCTCTACGGCGAGCGGGCGGGCAAAATGGGCGCGGGCGCTCGAC